>NC_089587.1:126457340-126757340 GCF_019320115.1 Miscanthus floridulus
TATCAAGCACTAGTAAAAAGTGCGTCGGAAATGTATTCCATTTCGACAATACCTTTCCGCTTATTGGTCTGCCATGCATCTGATGATCTGTAAAATAATGCAAAAAAAACATTTTGAGCAAATATCTACTACTATATCGAGCTTCTACTACCATGTTAATTAAAATGATCCCAGACAAAGCCTTTGTCGTAGCCAGGGATGGTTTGCTTATTTTGCGGTTTGGGAACAAGGCGAGGAACACCTATTTGGATGAGTCTCTTTTACCATAGCCATGCATGCCAAGTGCCTTTGTCACCATATCATGCTTGGATTATGCTAAATATCTTTGTGCAGTCCACGTATATATGAAGGCATGATGCTCTACCTATCATGTACTCCTCCGTTCCAAAATAAGTGTCGTTTTTTTGTTGGTGCTGGTCAAATATTCTTAACTTTGACTAGATCTGTAGAAAATATTAGCAATATTTATATCTCCAAATAAGTTTATTATGAAAATAGATTTAATGATTTATCTAATGGTACTAATTATGTTGTATAAATATTTATATTTTTTTATATATATTAGGTCAAAGTTAAAAAAGTTTGACTCCTAAGGAAGCGACAACACTTATTTTAGGAGAAAAGGAGTACAACCTTTAATGGGAAAAGAAGTAGGGAATCCCTGACTACACATGAGAGAGATGATACTCCGTATATGGCTGTGGGAACGACAATAATGGCAGAACCGGGAAATTAAAGGCCCCGAGCCGTTTTGGGCAGTTCACACTCCAATTGATACTCTTTATTCCTTTTCTTGTTGCCAAAGAGGAAAAGGTCAGCAGCTATAGCCGAGATCGACCGATGCATGCAATGCATGATTGGAATGGAATCGTTTGGCGGTGGTAGCTTAGCTAGGGTTGGAATGCACCCAGTTCTAGTGGAGCAGTACTGCATTTGTGCTTGCATGCCTTTGTGGTTGAATGATTTGGGTTTACTGAAAGCAAGCAGCCTTTTATGGGGGCTCTGTCCACACTCTCTAGTGCGAATCAGGGTGTTAACGTTGCCATCCTATCATTATTGGGAGCCGAGGCCGAGAACAGGACCATGTATATATTTTCCTCAGTGTGGGTGTGGGAACAAGGCTTTCATCACACTCTTCATCCATCTTGGGATGAAACTTGCACTTCAAATATTAACAATGGTATTCACATATTGATCTTCTGCGTGCTATACTCATCATCATCATCCAAGATATACCAAGGTGAAAGTGAAATATTACATGTTATCGAGTAGCTAATATTAGAGGTGGCAATTGAGTTTTGTAACGATTTGTTTGGTCTCGAGCCAGACACTACTACGAAGAGGATTTTAGCTAGCAATAATTTACACAAGCAGCCATGGCATATTTTCTTCTACTAGGCACATGGACGACGATCTAGTCTCATGATTGATAGTCATTAAAGTGCTATGCTCTCTTATTATGGAATGTTCCTTAATTTTAGGCCGTGTGCTTTTATGCAGAGCTAAGAAGTGGGTTCATGATTATTGTATCAACTCAACATAAAGATCATGAATTAATAAAACTCTTCTTTATAAAAAAGGATTTTAGGACAGGTCCTTTGATTAACATATATAGGCATACATTTTTGGGCACCATCTCTGCAAATGACAAAGCGGGCTCTAGGCAAATGCCTGCCTGTGTTATCATTTTCGTAGGCGGACGTCCAAACGAGACCGCTTCTGTTTATAGGCTAGTAATACATGCAGTCATATTAGACTCCCAGCCGCCTCAGTTAACTAACAGAGTTGGACTTCTTAAGATGCCCACCACTGAAAATGGGTATTAACAGATGCAGGCATTCTAAGGGCACTATCTCTGGAAATCGACTAACAGACGCACCGACACTCTTAAGAGGCCGTATCTAGAAATAGTTACATAAAAAATAATTCATAACTTTTTATATGAAGTCGAATGAATACAAATGTTATATCAAATTGCATAGGTCGGTGTGATCTACGACTCTGTAGTTGACAAGTTTTTTTTATTTCAAACTGTCTAGAGTCCTAAAATATTATTTTAGTTTTTAGAATTCAAAATTTACTTTTAGAATGATCTCGTATTTTGACATGGTCTATATAAAAGTTTTTGTACTCAATGCAGTCTACAACTTTATAGTTGACAAGTTTTAATTTAATGTCATTTAAAGTCCCAAATATGTGTTTGAAATTCTTAAAATTTGAAATTCAAATATTAAAATTTCCAAGTGACCTCAACTGTTTACATGGTAATACCAAATTTGTATTGGTCTATGTGATCTACAATTTTGTAGTTGGCAGATTTTTTATTTGACGTCATTTAGAGTTTCAAATATTAGTTTCAAGTTCTCATTTTTTGATTTTTTTTTCAAACAAACTCAGATGGAGACGTGCCGTCTAATAAAGTTGTAGTGCTTACAAGATCTAAAACTTTGAAGTTGAAATTTCTTTCATTTCAGATCATTTAGCGTTCAAAATATTCAATATAAGATTCTAAGATGTTAATATAAAAAATATAACATCATATACTAACTCACAAGTGTGTAGTGCAATGCTAGAGAGAGGTCATGCGATACTAGAAGTCATGTGTTCAAATCCTAGAAAGTATTATGGTGCACCTCTATGGATCAACGGTCAGCCTGCCCGCCTCTGTTATTTAAAAATTAAAAATGGCCATAACCAGTTTCCCCGCGTGGCTCCAGCCATAGAAAATGGTCAGGAAAGCCCCCATGGATTTGGCCTTCCAAACGCATAGGGGTTTTGGATTGAGAGACAAATGAGGCTCCTCCCTTGGAGGCCCGGTTGGACCATTTTATGTCTGCCCATAAAAAATAGGATAGGTTCCCCTAAAATAAATAAAAAAATAGGATAGGGTAAAGGAGGAGTTCAATTAAAGTTGCTCTTAGACTTTTCTCTACATATATAACTAGAAAGCAGCGCGGCCTTGCCGCGCGGTCCTGTGTGGTGCTTGCATCATGAAGCTAATAATTATATTGCAATTAGTATTACTTAGCTTCTGTGAAGAATAAATAGCAGTAGAGGAGGGCCAGGCCGGGATGAGGATGCCACGGAGCCCCGATAAGGAGAGCGCGTCCGTGGATGCCGCCGCGGCGAGGAGGAGGTGCGCGGCCGCAACTGGGCCCGAGGCTTCGCCGGCCGCCGCGAGGTGAAGCGATGTGGCGCCGTCCGTGGGCGACGCGCGCGTGGCCTCCGCCGGCATGGAGGATAGCACGTACGCCAGGACCGCTGTGGGCGCGTCGGCAGCCGGAGTGGCCCCCACCCACGCCAGGAACGCCGCGCCCCGATTCGGTATAATATTTCTTTTAAATGGAGTGAGACTTATGCTACTTTCATATTTATGACAATCACAGTACTATCTCTGAAGCAACTACTTAGTTCTGCTACGCTAATCCATGATCTTGTTCCTCGTTGTCAAGATTGCACAATTTTTCAGTACCTCCCATTGCTATAGAAGGGCCAACAATTTTATGATTGATAAGTGATCACAACACGTGCCCACATAAAAGTGCCAGCAATAGAAAAGGCACGTATGTTTGGCAGCATAATCAATTTCTGCCATAACTCTGACAAATTGTAGGTTAGAACCGGGAAAGAATTCAGAGGTGCACTTTAAATGCAACGGCATCAGACCATGCTTTCTAAGGTAAGTCAAACAGACATAGTTATTGTTTTGTATTATTCTTTAAATGTTTTCTAAGTGGTCTGCAACTGAATATTCTTTACGAAAATATCAATTGCATATTCAGCTTATAAAATAAAATTTCCCTTCCTCTCAATGTTTAGACCTAAAACTCCTATGTTACGGTAGTATAATAAAATTTCTTATTGTACTCAAAATTAATTTATACAAATCACTATCGCACCTAGAACTGTAGCAATCGGAAGAGTACCGGTTCGAACATTAGCGACTCAAGGGACGAATGCAAATTTCAAAGGCCTCAATGCTTCCTATGACCCCATATCGACACCATAAGCATCATCGGTAAGATTAAATTCTGTACTGGACCTCAATAGATGGCGCGGTAAAGCCGCGCCAGTCTTTCTAGTAAAATATGAACATCATTTATATCCCATTTGAATATTTGCTATCGGATACTATTATCCAACCTCCTCTGAACGGATTTGACGAAAAATATCTACACCATTTGCACACGTAGCCATACCCATATCTGAGGCTCAGCAGTCAGCACTCGCGCCACCCACCGATGCGCGGCTCCAGTGTTCAGTACTCCAGTCCCTCCGCATGGACGTATGCAGCCTGCAGCCTGCAGCCTGCGTGTTCCTGGACCGCCTCTTCTCGCGCGCCGCGGCGCCGGCCACCGGGGTCCGGGGCTATTTCCTTTCAGTAGTTGATACCAATTGAAAACAACGGCGTGCGCGGACGCCGGACGGCACAGCACGGCGTGCGGCACGCGGCACGCGCGACGTGACGGAACGCCCCCGGCTGGCGTGCCCTGCCAGCATGCGCGTCAAGGCGATATACCGGCGGTTCGGTGGAACACGCGCGCGGCGCGGCGGCGTCCTCGGCGGGTTCCCCATGATGATGGATGCTCTGCTGCTTCGGTGCTTCTATGCGTGGATGGGAGTGAGGGACAGAATGAACATGAACCAGATGAAACACGTCGTCGGGCCAAATTCGGCCCAGTAAGGCCCAGGTTCGGCAGGAAACAGGCCCGAGCGGGAGGCAGGCTGGCCCATTCAAAAGGTCTGGACTGTGGGTTGATTTCGGTAAAGTTCGAGAGTTTTTTTAAAAAAACTTGAGAGCAGGTCTGGACTGCGGGTTGATTCAACTGAAGTTCGAGGGTTTTTTTGTAAAAAAAACACGCCTCGCACGCTCTGGGCCGTGCACGCGCCCGATCCGACGGTCGGGAACGGCTAGCGACGTGGCCACGCTCGCCGGCCAGCTTTTGGGTGCAGGTTTCATACGTAAAGATGGAGGGACTCTTCCTTGGTTGGCGCTAGGGGATTTCAATGAAATCCTTTTTCATCATGAAAAAAAGGGAGACGGATGAGAACTCAGCGGCAGTTGTAAGAGTTCCATGATACTTTGGAGGAGCGTGGTTTGGTGGACATTGGATTTATAGGAGATATTTTTACTTGGCACAGACGAAAGATCAAAGAGCGGTTGGACCGGGGTGTGGCAAACGCTCAGTGGAGTATCATGTTCCCAAATGCCAAGTTGGTGAATGCTGAAACTTTGAAATCTGATCATCGGCCGATTGCTGTGGATACAGAATACTTGCAGGACCAATCGGTACAAGGTAATTCTGGTCCATGGAGATTCGAAGCTAGGTGGCTTAAGGAGAGACAGTGGAAGAGGTGGTCCAAGCAGCGTGGGCGCGTGCTCGGTCGCAGGGCCAAGGGCTGACGTTTATGATGAAGGAAAATCAAGTGCATGCTGACCTGCATCGTTGGGACAGAGAAACTCTTAAACAGCCGGTTCAAATAATTAAGAGGCTTAATAGGGAGCTTGAAACCTTGAGAAGAGGACCGATGACTGATGAGTCCATTGCAGCACAAAAAGAAACTCTCTTCCGGCTGGAATTGCTCCAAGAACAGGAGGAGATTTTTTAGTTCCAAAGAGCTAGAGCAAACTGGCTTAAGCACGGTGATCGGAATACAAATTTTTTCCATCACTTTGCTTCTAGCCGAAAGAAGAAGAATATGGTCCGAGGTCTAGTTGATGACCAAGGGGTTAGGCATGGAGACCAAGTGACGATGAGTCAACTGGTGAAAGAGTATTTTAGTAGTCTCTTCACATCGGAGAGACCAAGGGTAGATGGGGGAGTGTTGTGGGGATGTGGCCAGGAAAGTAACACCAGAGATGAATCAATTGTTAAATCCCCTTTCTCAAGAGAAAAAGTTCAGAAAGCTCTTTTCGGCATTGGGGATTTAAAAGCTCTGGGACCCGATGGCCTCCATGCTATTTTTAAGTGGTTTTTGGAACGTGATGGGGGACTGTCGGAGTTGTAACCTCGGGGTATCTCAAGGCACCGATTATATAGCGGGCCACGTAGCCCGCGACGCATCAGCAGACAAAGGCCCAAACGACCGAGGCCTGGCAAGAGCCAAAAAGAGCAGGCCAGGTGCTAGGGCCGAGGTTGCCCACGA
Organism: Miscanthus floridulus; assembly: GCF_019320115.1. Taxonomy (NCBI): domain Eukaryota; kingdom Viridiplantae; phylum Streptophyta; class Magnoliopsida; order Poales; family Poaceae; genus Miscanthus; species Miscanthus floridulus. Next base: position 126,463,488 of record NC_089587.1, read on the forward strand.
CCCCTTCCACCCGCCTTAGTCACATGACGCCCGCAAGGCTCACGACCTCCAAAAGGGACAGAGAGAGGTCACGCCCAATTAAGCGTGCCTGCTCTGACAGGAGCAAGCACGCTGCACTAACCCCGCAAGGACCGAGGCGATAGTAGTCACCTCAGCCCGGTCACACGCCAACCCTGTGCCATGCTACACGGACAAGACAACACCGCCTCGAGGCGGTAACGACAGGTATGATGACCACCGGCCGGATACGACCCAACAAGGCAGGTATACGGTCCTACTCACTACAGGATGAGATCCATGACAAGGGTCTCAACACAGAAGCCATCCAGACCAGCTAAAAGCCCTGACCCCGACCATAGGGGTCGTGGCCCTCAGCCCCATGAAGCAACCAGGCGATCGACGACCTGGGGCAGCTACCAACTCCCGTGCAACCAGGAGATGGCAACAAAGGCCATGACGGATACCACGTCGCACAGGACGGCTGACAAAACACCACCGTGTCTACAGTGCCACCATGGCCAGCACAGTAGCACCACGTCACACCCTGCCACGACGTGACCTCCAGACCATGATGATAGCCACGCCCAGACAAGCACCAGAAGATGGCATAGCTTGCAAGCCAAGTTAGCTAGGACCTCCTTTAGGCTCACGACCCTTCGGTCGGGGGAACCTCCTCTTTGTATCAGCCCTGGCCCCAAACTCTATATAAGGACCGCTAGGGCACGCACGGGACATCTTCTACCATTCCATTCATTCACCATTGTAGTAGGGCTCCAGGAGCTTCTCTTCGGGCAGCCCTCTACCTAGCATAGGTCCTTCCATCTCTTTTATCATTCTTGGACCCCCCATTGTAAGAACTTTAGAGCATTCAAGCGAGGAACACGCACTCGATCATCTCTGAGACTAGACGTAGGGCTCTGGCCTGAACCAGTATAAATCCTCGTATCTATTGGATGCTACCATCATCTTCCTATTGTAGCATGGTAATCGTATAAGTTTACTAGTCCGGTTTACAAAACACCGACAGTTGGCGCGCCAAGTAGGGGACAGTCGCACACTCTCGATTGTTGTAACACACCGGGTGTTTAAATACTAAAACTGTCATGTCATCATATGTATTGCAAGGCATTTGGTCATATTAAAAACTTTGTATGCATTCACTAAAATAAGTTTACATTTATGTTATAAGCATTGCTTGGTATTGTTTGAATCAAGTTCGAAATCTTTGTATTGATTTGAAATTCCGAAACCCTGATTTTCAGTTTTTAAACCCTACCCTGAAAATCCATTTCAAAATCTAAGCATATTTTGGGGTTGAGACCAAAAGCAAAAGTGTAGAGCTTGATAAGTTATACAAAGTTTATTTTTGGAGTTTTTTAAGTTGTTTAGAAAATTTTGGAGTAATTCAAAAAGGCGTAATTCGTTAAATTTCCCTATTCGAATTCAAAAGTTCATTTCAAAATCTAGACCGAATTAGGAGTTGGTTATAGAAGAAAAGTTGTAGAACTTTTGATTTTGAACAACTTTTGTTTTTGGAGATTTTTGAGTTGTTATGAAAATTTGAGAGTAATTTGTGAATTTTGGCGAATGGCAAAATTGTAAATACTGTGAACAGTGTTCACCGCCATAGCTACACCGCCGGCAACCTTCGGTTCGCTTCCAGACACGCGCGTGGATGTCCTTGGCTTCGCACTGGCGTGGGAAAGGCTCCTGCGTGGCTTCCTTGCGCTTCTGGCCGCTCCTTAAGGCCTAAGCCGTCGCTGTTCTTCGCCGTTTCCCTTCCTCTGTTTTCCCGGCGCCATTGCCGCAGCTCCGTTGAGCCCTTGCCGTCGAACCAGCGCCTGTGTCATCACAGCAGAGTGCTCAACAGCTTCGCCTCTTCCTTGCGCACCCATCCAACCTGTCGTAGTCGTCTGACTTCACCAAATTTCGCCGCGCGTCGTCTTTCTTCCCCACGGCCGGCAGCATCTCCATCGAGCGTGCCTCGCCGTGGCTAGCGTGTTACGGTGATCCTCTGCCCCTACTGAGTCTTGTTTCAGCTTCGCCACGATGCTGTGGTACTTCATGACCCATTGATTTCTCATTTTGACCACCACAGCTCCCGGAACATCGCCACCGACGACAATTTGCTCCGCCATGCCTGCTCGGAACGTCGACCAGTCTCTTCGTTGCTCCTTCGACCCTGCTCGTTGCTCAGTCGTGTTCAGGGTGAGGTGCTGAACCCTTCTATGCTAAGCGTTTAACCTCTACCGTGCTTGCATCGCCGGCGTAGTGCTGCCGTGCCGTGTTGCCCGCCATGGCCAGCGTAGTGCTCGGTCCAGTCCATAGCTAGTCCCGCTTGTGCCCTAGATCGATGCGCCTAGTCGAGGGGAGTGTTTTGGTGCTTTGGCCGTTGCCATTGGTCTCGCCGTCGTCGAGATATCGCCGGTCAGCGCTGTCATTGCCGTGGTCAGCGCGCGAGGTTAGGGATGACAGGTGGGGTCGGGTTGTCAGTGACTCAACGTTCAAATGGAATTTTTCTATTTCCAGATTTGAATGAATAGTGATGTAATTTGTTATTTTTGTGTAGATTTATTTAGAGCTCCAAAAATTATGAAAATTTTTGTGTGACTTCTCTGTGATGTATAATATTTAAGAAAAATATGAAATAATGTTTTTCAGTAGTTTTTGAATGTGATAAAAATTTCTCAATTTATTAATAAATGGATTTCCATGATTTTTCTAGGCTTATTTAATTGTCCAAAAATTATGAAATCTGTTTTGCCACTTACTTATCATGTAATAAACATATACTAAAATTTTGAGCTTAATTAGAATAAGTTGATTTATTTCATAATTTTGAATTAAATAATTAATTCATACAAGCAAATAGTAACCTTTAATGATTTAGGTTTTGTTTGAAATTTTGATTGAGTGATGACCTTGGGTCATTTGTTGATCATGATCCTTGGCAATTGATGTATGTGTTACGAAAAAGATTTAGTTTGTTTGACTTGCAACTATACCGTGAAGGAAAGTTGTATTCAAATTGTTAATGTTTGCATCCATCATCGAGCATCATGTTTCGTATTCCACATCATGTTAAACATGGCATTGTGATTATGTGTAGTGAACGAAGGTGAACATGTGGTAGTTAATCAAGTTGTTGAGGAAGTTAATCCGTCTGTTGAGGTCGGATCGAATAATTGTGAAACGTCGCAGGAACCGGACTTTTCCGTCAACGAAGGCAAGCCCCGGATGCATACAACCTTACCTAGTATTTTACAAATTGATTTCGCTTTTGCTTCTTTTTACTGCATTAAGTGATTAGGAGTCAAGTACAAGCCAAATTGGTACATTACCAACCCTGTTATTCCATATTTACCATATTACCAGTTTTAAATTCGTATATGCCTAGTTTTGCTTAGTTATGCTTAGAACGATGAAAGTCGGGTGATTACTTGCCACCTGCAAGTTTTAAATGGAACCTTGGTTACTTATGTTATCATGTGATATGGGGATGTGGAGTAATAAATCTAGACCGGGCGGACTCGGTGTGTGTGAGCCATAAGACATGGAGGTCTTGTGAGCGGCTTTTTTCCGCCTATGTCGATTAAGGCACGTCCATTGTTGAATTGCATGAGGTGAGAATTTGTAGTACTAACCACATACTCCGGTAAGCCTTAACTTGGCGATTCTAGTACGAGAATGGCTACTCGCGCATTGGGAGTGGAGAGATGGTGGGAATAGCGTGTACCCACGTGGCCATGGGCTGGATTGGTGGAGTACTATGTTCTCAGGTGGCGCAGACCCGTTCTTGTTTAGAGGATCCGAGGGTAGGTTGGTATACGGAGGTCAAGGATCTGCATATGTCGTGTGGTCTGGAATTCCCAGCTAGGTTTTTAATCGGTTCGAATCGTCGTTGCTCCTCGGTTATGGAGACTCAACTCACTGTTCATCATCATAGTATTAATAACTAGAACTCGAATAAGGCTTGTGAAGGTGTTGGATATGAAGTTTCATGATCTCAACATGGATCGTGTCAGCTTTGTATATGATTTTTTATGAAGTTTCCTTTATAAAGAATTTTGTTAAAGAGCTTTTACGCAAAAGAACTTTGATCATTGTTAAAGCTATACCTTGAATCCCTGAGCCTGCATTCCTGAGTTTATCAGTTAATATTTCGGTTAAGTCTTGTTGAGTACTTTTGTACTCAGGGTTCATTGACCCTTGTTGCAGGTGAGCCTCATGAGCAGATCTATTTTGGATCATGCTGCTTGACTATCGTTCGTTCTGACGATGAGAAGTAAATGTGTGATCCTTGGGCAGGATGTTTATTTTGTGTGTTATGTATATGTTAATTATGCCACTCCACTACTACTATGGTTTGTAATAATTATCGAACTTAGTTTGTAAGGTTTGAAATAACTAGTTTGTCAACTAAGTTATCGTAGGACTTCCGCGGTTTTTACTCTGGTATTGATATTTGAATAAATGTTGTAATACTGCAATGACTCTGTAATGTGATCCTGCTCGGAACTCGTGGATCATTCAGGGTTCCCTGAGGACACCCGACAGTCTTCTTAAGTTACCAGGAACATATGCATAGTTGTCAAAGGTCGATGGATAGTGACAAGTGCATGTGGGTCCTATAATTTAGGAGGTTCTACCACAGAATGGTATTAGACCGATCGTTACAAGGTTTTTGTTGTATTGTTTTACAAAAACTTCAAAATGATTTGGATGACTAAATTTAACTTGATAATTTGGTCCAAATTGCTTCTGACTTATCTTATTTCTTTCTCACCATTCCGTATTTGATTAAAAAGGTTTTGTGTGGTGGAGTAGTAACCTTACTATGCCCTATATAAAAATAAATGTTGTTTATGTGCATTATAAACTTTGATGTTTTTGTTCGTAAGAACGATTCATGCATCATGATTAATTCACTCGTTACTTCCTTCACCTCTTAAGTCTGGAGTTGAGTAGTGAGTCTGGTTTGAGTAATGTAATCCATCTTAGCTACTCTTTAGACTTTGATCAAATGGTCTTACTTGGATTAAATTGGCTTCCTACAGTATGGCTCGTGCCAAGATGATTCCCCGTAAGTCCATTGGACCCAAAGGAGTTCCTTGTCACCAACTTGCCCCTAGAAATGACAGTGCTAGCAGTAGTAGTTCTAGGCCTGATCCCTAGGCAGAGATACAGAGGATTTCTGTAGAATTAGCACAAGCTACTAGAGATAGGGTTTTGGATGCTATACAGGTAGGAGAATTACAGGATCAATTGAGGCGTCTCACCACTGCACACGGGAACTATGAAAGCATGTTAGTTTGTACGGTGGAGGGAAGAAATGAAGCTTGGCATAGGGAAAATGTAGCTAGAGCTAGAACTCATGAGCTAGAATTCTATGTAGAAGATTTAGAAGAACATAATACCTATCTACATGAGGAAGTTCATAGGCTTAGCAATCTACTAAATCCAAATCATGAGCCCCAAGCTGATGCCATGGACCCCGGTGTTATCCTTGCTGATGATAACGAATCGGAAGAGGAAGAAGAAGAAGATCCTAAAGAATTAGTAATGATCAATGAAAGTGATGATGAAGGCGGTAATAATTTCAGAATGTATACCGAGCCTGAAGTTTGAAGTAATCACGGAAAGGAGTAGAGTTGTATAATAGTTAGTTATAGTTAAGTTATGTAGTCTTGTTTTGGTACTTACAGGTTCTGGTGTTTATATTAGTAAACCCTATGTAATGTGTCTGGAGTAAGCTTTTATGCAATTCAATAAAGGCTTGTGAATAAAGTTTGGTTTATTATGAGCAGATGCGTCGTACGCGGGGTTCATATGTTCCTGGAACTTCACAAGATGAGGATGGTATTCCAGATCCGCCACCAGTTCCAACAAATCTAGCTGATGCTATAACCGCACTTGTCAATGTGACGGCCAAAAATTCTCGTTTGCTTCATGAGATAGCCCAGAGTAATCAGAATCAGATGCACGGAAATCGTGGTCGCCATCATAATAGATAGGAGGCTACATATGTTGATTTTACATACACAAGACCACCGGACACAAGACCACCGGTGTTCACCAAGGTAGATGAACCATTGGAGGCTGATGACTGGCTTCGAACCATGGAGCAGAAATTTGACCTTATTCCATGCATGGAGTATCAGAAACCTATGTTTGCCGCCCAGCAACTTAGAGGAGCGGCAAGTGCTTGGTGGGTGAACTTAGTGGCTATGCAACCAGCTGGCATTCCAATAACATAGGCTGAGTTCCGTACTGCCTTCAGAGCCCATTATATCCCTGAAGGAGTGATGGCTATGAAGCTAGATGAATTCCTTGCTTTGAAGCAAGGAGATCAAACCGTGATGCAGTATGTGGAAAGATTTAATCACCTGTCACAATATGCATCAGAACATGTCAATACTGATGCAAAGAAGAAGAGGTGGTTTATGAGAGGTTTGAATACCAAGCTGCAAATAATGATGACAACTTGCACCAATGTCACGTATCATGAGGCCGTAAATATTGCCATTGCTTCAGAGTCAAAGTATCGGCAGCATAAGGAGCTCAAAAAGAAAAAGAGTATGCCATCTGGATCTTTTGGGGAAATCAGAAGAGGCAGAGGGTGATTTATCATCCAGTACATCATAATCGTCCTCCTTACCATCCACCATAGTCTCAAGTTGGGCAACAGTCAAATGTCCATCCTGCTATAACCTATCTGAATTCACAGTCAATCAATGCTCCTGGTGGCAATGCTCCAACGTCCCAGGGTCATAACTATCCATGTTACAATTGTGGAAGGACTGGTCATTTCTCTAGGGAATGTCCATACCCTAGACAGGCTAATTAAAATTATCAGAAGGCCCCTGCAAATCAACAACAGGGTCAGGCACCAAACAAGAACCCCAATCAGAATGCTCAGAAGGGCAAAGATGAAAGGAAGACAGGACGAGTGTTCTATATTCAAGCTAGAGAAATTTCGAAAGGGGAACCAGTGATGATGGGTATGTTTCCTGTTGCCAATCACCTTGCAGTTATACTTTTTGATTCTGGCGCATCGCATTCATTCATCAATAGAACATTTGTCGTGAAGTATGAAATTTCAATTGGGGCAACAAAAGAAAGTTTCTTTATACAGTCGCCCAGGGAACATCTGTGTACTAAGGAAATGGTATACCAGGTACCCGTAAACCTAGGTGGGCATATTTTTTCCACTACCATGATTATCCTTAAGGATCAGGATATAGATGTAATCTTGGCAATGAATTGGATGTATCAGCATAAGGCTGTTATAGATGCTTTGAATAGGACATTAAGAGTAAGTTTGCCTGATAGTAATTCTCAACTTCTCATCTAACTTCCAACCCTAAGAAGATCAGTGGGCAAGGTTTGTGCAACTGCTGTCAAAGAGATTAGAGATATTCCGGTAGTGTGTGAATTTCCGGATGTGTTTCCTGAAGATCTACCTGGTCTACCACCTGATAGGGATGTACAGTTTAACATAGAGTTACAACCTAGAATAGCTCCGATTTCTCGGAGAGCTTATAGGATGCCACCTAAGGAATTGGCCGAGTTGAAGACTCAGTTACAAGAATTGATTGAAAAGGGGTTTATCTAACCTAGTTCATCACCTTGGGGATGTCCGGCAATTTTTTGTGAAAAAGAAAGATGAGACCCTGAGGTTATGTGTCGACTATCGTCCATTGAATGAAGTGATCATCAAGAATAAGTATCCATTACCTCGGATAGATTTGCTTTTTGATCAATTGGCCAGAGCCAAAGTTTTCTCCAAGATAGATTTGAGGTCAGGATATCACCAAATTAAGATAAAGCCTGAAGATATTCCCAAAACGGCATTTACCACAAGATATGGATTATATGAATACTTGGTAATGTCTTTTGGATTAACAAATTCTCTAGCTCATTTCATGTATCTGATGAACTCAGTATTCATGCCTGAGCTAGACAAGTTTGTAGTGGTGTTTATTGATGACATTTTACTATATTCCAAGAATAAGAAAGAACATGCAGAACATCTCAGAATTGTTCTGACCTGCTTGAGAGAACATCAACTATATGCCAAGTTCAGCAAGTGTGATTTTTGGCTTAAGGAAGTACAATTTCTTAGACATGTCTTGTCAGCTGAAGGCGTTGCAGTTGATCCAAGCAAAGTAAAGGATGTGCTTGATTGGAAACTGCCAACCACAGTTCATCAAATTCAGAGTTTTCTAGGTTTGGTAGGGTATTACCGTTGGTTTATTCCAAATTTCTCTAAAATATCAAAGTCCATAACTGAATTGTTGAAGAACCAAGTTAAGTTTGTCTGGTCATCTGAATGTGAAAAGGCTTTATAGACTTTGAAAAGACTATTGACTACTGCACCAGTACTAGCCCAACCTGATATCGAAAAGCCGTTTGATGTTTATTGTGATGCTTTAGGTATTAGTATTGGATGTGTGTTGATGCAAGAAGGCCAAGTCATTGCTTATGCATCCAGGCAACTTAAGCAGCATGAAGAACACTATCCGACTCATGACCTGGAGTTAGCAGCTGTGGTTCATGCTCTGAAGATTTGGCGGCATTACCTGCTTGGTAATACGTGCCATATGTATATAGACCACAAGAGCTTAAAGTATATCTTTACCCAGTCAGAGTTGAACATGCGACAAAGAAGATGGTTAGAACTGATTAAGGATTATGATTTGGAAGTACATTATCACCCAGGTAAAGCAAATGTGGTTGCAGATGCCCTCAGTTGCAAAAGTTATTGCAATTGTCTAACAGTGAGAACAATGGGTTTGAATTTATGTCAAGAAATGGAGAAGTTGAATGTAGAAGTAATTCAACAAGGAAGTTTGACCAACATAATTGTTGAAGCCACTATTCGAGATCAAGTTATTGCTGCTCAGAAGGAAAACAAGGGTATCGCTCATATCAAGGAAAGAGTCAAGAATGGAAAAGCGGAATGCTTTAGCATAGATGATGAAGATGTGTTATGGTTCAAGGACCGCCTGGTGGTACCAAAAGTTCCTGAGTTGCGGCAGTCAATTCTAGATGAGACACATGCTACTAGGTTATCTATCCATTCGGGAAGCAACAAGATGTACCATGACTTGAAGCAAAGATTTTGGTGGACTAAAATGAAAATAGAGATTGCTAGATATATAGCAAAATGTGATACTTGTCAAAAGGTAAAAGCTATACATTTGAGGTCTGCTGGTGAATTACAACCATTACCTATTCCATCTTGGAAGTGGGAGGACATCAGTATGGATTTTATTGTTGGTCTACCCAAGACATCAAAAGGATTTGACTTAGTATGGGTTATTGTAGATCGACTCACTAAGTCAGCACATTTTCTTCCTATCAAGACTATATATCCTATGATCCAATATGCCAAGATGTACTTAGCAAGAATCATGAGTCTCCATGGAGTACCCAAGACTATTGTGTCAGATAGGGGTACATAGTTTGTCTCTAACTTTTGGAAATAATTGCATTCTTCATTGGGTACCAAACTTCTGTATAGTACAGCTTATCATCCGCAGACTGATGGACAGACTGAAAGAGTCAATCAAGTGCTTGAAGATATGTAAAGGTGTTGTGTCCTTAACTATTCTAATAAGTGGGATGAATGCTTACCTTTGGCCGAGTTCTCATACAACAATAGTTATCAAGAAAGCATTAGAATGGCTCCATTTGAAGCACTCTATGGTCGTAGATGCAGAACATCGTTGAGTTGGTCTGAGCCTGGAGAAAGAAGATTCTTTGGAGTTGACCTTGTGAAAGAAACAGAAGACAAAGTTAGGCAAATACAGAGTAATTTGAAAATAGCTCAGTCCCGCCAAAAGAGTTATGCGGATAGAAGACAGAGACCATTGGTATTTAACAAAGGAGATTTTGTATATCTGAAAGTATCACCAATAAAGGGAGTTACCCATTTTGGTGTTAAAGGAAAGTTGGCACCCCGATATATTGGACCATATCAAATTTTGGAGAGGTATGGAAAAGTGGCATATCGCTTGAAATTACCTAAACATCTCGCAGCTGTGCATGATGTGTTCCATGTTTCTCAATTGAAGAAGTGTCTCCGAGTGCCTGAACAAAATGTTGAAGTTGAAGGAGTGGAACTAGAACCAGATTTAACTTATTCCGAATATCCTATCCGAGTGTTAGATCAGAAAGATCGTGTTACTCAAAGACGGACAATCAAGTTCTATAAAATACAATGGAATCAACATTCAGAAGAGGAAGCTACTTGGGAATCAGAAGATTACTTGTTAGAAAAGTTTCCAGAGTTTCTATCGTCAATATAGAATAGAGTAATGTTAGTTGAGTTCGGTGGTACAAGTTGTGTTTTGTAAAGGGACCTCAGCTGTTTTATGAACAAGTTTTGGATGTTTTTGGACTGACACATTTCCTTTTCTATTACTTACTCTATGGCTTTGAATCTCGGGGCGAGATTTCTTTTAGGGGTAAGGATTGTAACACCCCGGGTGTTTAAATACTAAAACTGCCATGTCATCATATGCATTGCAAGGCATTTGGTCATATTAAAAACTTTGTATGCATTCACTAAAATAAGTTTACATTTATGTTATAAGCATTGCTTGGTATTGTTTGAATCAAGTTCGAAATCTTTGTATTGATTTGAAATTCCGAAAACCCTGATTTTCAGTATTTAAACCCTACCCTGAAAATCCATTTCAAAATCTAAGCATATTTTGGGGTTGAGCCCAAAAGAAAAAGTGTAGAGCTTGACAAGTTATACAAAGTTTATTTTTGGAGTTTTTCAAGTTGTTTAGAAAAATTTGGAGTAATTCGAAAAGGCGTAATTCGTTAAATTTCCCTATTCGAATTCAAAAGTTCATTTGAAAATCTAGACCGAATTAGGAGTTGGTTATAAAAGAAAAGTTGTATAACTTTTGATTTTGAACAACTTTTGTTTTTGGAGATTTTTGAGTTGTTATGAAAATTTGAGAGTAATTTGTGAATTTTGGTGAATGGCAAAATTGTAAATACTGTGAACAGTGTTCACCGCCGTAGCTACACTGCTGGCGACCTTCGGTTCGCTTCCAGATGCACGTGTGGACGTCCTCAGCTTCGTGCTGGCGCGGGAAAGGCTCCTGCGTGGCTTCCTTGCGCTTCTGGCCGCTCCTTAAGGCCTAAGCCGTCGCCGTTCTTCGCCGTTTCCCTTCCTCTGTTTTCCCGGCGCCATTGTTGCAGCTCCATTGAGCCCTCGCCGTCGAACCAGCGCCTGTGTCATCACAGCAGAGTGCTCAACAGCTTCGCCTCTTCCTTGCGCACCCATCCAACTAGTCATAGTCGTCTGGCTTCGCCAAATTTCACCGCGCATCGTCTTTCTTCCCCACGGCCGGCAGCATCTCCGTCGAGCGTGCCTCACCGTGGCCAGCGTGTTACACTGATCCTCTGCCCCTGCTGAGTCTTGTTTTAGCTTCGCCACGATGCTGTGGTACTCCATGACCCATTGATTTCTCATTTTGACCACCACAGCTCCCAGAACATCGCCACCGACGACAATTTGCTCCGCCGTGCCTGCTCGGAACGTCGACCAGTCTCTTCATTGCTCCTCCGACCCTGCTCGTTGCTCAGTCGTGTTCAGGGTGAGGTGCTGAACCCTTCTGTGCTAAGCATTTTAACCTCTATCGTGCTTGCATCGCCGGCGTAGCGCTGCCGTGCCGTGGTGCCCGCCATGGCTGGCGTAGTGCTCGGTCCAGTCCATAGCTAGTCCCGCTTGTGCCCTAGATCGATGCGCCTAGTCGAGGGGAGTGTTTTGGTGCTTTGGTCGTCGCCGTTGGTCTCGCTGTCGTCGAGATATCGCCGGTCAGCGCTGTCATTGCCGTGGTCAGCGCGCGAGGTTAGGGATGACAGGTGGGGTCGGGTTGTTAGTGACTCAACGTTCAAATGGAATTTTTCTATTTTCAGATTTGAATGAATAGTGATGTAATTTGTTATTTTTGTGTAGATTTATTTAGAGCTCTAAAAATTATGAAAATTTTTGTGTGACTTCTTTGTGATGTATAATATTTAATAAAAATATGAAATAATGTTTTTCAGTAGTTTTTGAATGTGATAAAAATTTCTCAATTTATTAATAAACGGATTTCCATGATTTTTCTAGGCTTATTTAATTGTCCAAAAATTATGAAATCTGGTTTGCCACTTACTTATCATGTAATAAACATATACTAAAATTTTGAGCTCAATTAGAATAAGTTGATTTATTTCATAATTTTGAATTAAATAATTAATTCATAAAAGCAAATAGTAACCTTTAATGATTTAGGTTTTGTTTGAAATTTTGATTGAGTGATGACCTTGGGTCATTTGTTGATAATGATCCTTAGCAATTGATGTATGTGTTACGAAAAAGATTTAGTTTGTTTGACTTGCAACTGTACCGCGAAGGAAAGTTGTATTCAAATTGTTAATGTTTGCATCCATCATCGAGCATCATGTTTCGTATTCCGCATCATGTTAAACATGGCATTGTGATTATGTGTAGTGAACGAAGGTGAACACGTGGTAGTTAATCAAGTTGTTGAGGAAGTTAATCCGTCTGTTGAGGTCGTATCGAATAATTATGAAACGTCGCAGGAACCGGACTTTTTCGTTAATGAAGGCAAGCCCCGGATGCATACAACCTTACCTTGTATTTTACAAATTGATTTTGCTTTTGCTTCTTTTTACTGCATTAAGTGATTAGGAGTCAAGTACAAGCCAAATTGGTACATTACCAACCCTATTATTCCATATTTACCATATTACCAGTTTTAAATTCGTATATGCCTAGTTTTGCTAAGCTATGCTTAGAACGATGAAAGTCGGGTGATTACTTGCCACCTACAAGTTTTAAATGGAACCTTGGTTACTTATATTATCATGTGATATGGGGATGTGGAGTAATAAATCTAGACCGGGCAGACTCGGTGTGTGTGAGCCACAAGACATGGAGGTCTTGTGAGCGGGTTCTTTCCGCCTGTGTCGATTATGGCATGTCCGTTGTTGAATTGCATGAGGTGAGAATTTGTAGTACTAACCACATACTCCGGTAAGCCTTAACTTGGTGATTCTAGTACGAGAATGGCTACTCGCGCACTGGGAGTGAAGAGATGGCGGGAATAGCGTGTACCCATGTGGCCATGGGCTAGATTGGTGGAGTACTGTGTTCTCGGGTGGCGTGGACCTGTTCTTGTTTAGAGGATCCAAGGGTAGGTTGGTATATGGAGGTCAAGGATCTGCATATGTCGTGTGGTCTGGAATTCCCAGCTGGGGTTTTAATCGGTTCGAATCGTCGTTGCTCCTCGGTTATGGAGACTCAACTCACTATTCATCATCGTAGTATTAATAACTAGAACTCGAATAAGGCTTGTGAAGGTGTTGGATATGAAGTTTCATGATCTCAACATGGATCGTGTCAGCTTTGTATATGATTTTTTATGAAGTTTCCTTTATAAAGAATTTTGTTAAAGAGCTTTTATGCAAAAGAACTTTGATCATTGTTAAAGCTATACCTTGAATCCCTGAGCCTGCATTCCTGAGTTTATTAGTTAATATTTCGGTTAAGTCTTGTTGAGTACTTTTGTACTCAGGGTTTGTTGACCCTTGTTGCAGGTGAGCCTCATGAGCAGATCTGTTTTGGATCGTGCTGCATGACTATCATTCATTCTGACGATGAGAAGTAAATGTGTGATCCTTGGGCAGGATGTTTATTTTGTGTGTTATGTATATGTTAATTATGCCACTCCACTACTACTATGGTTTGTAATAATTATCGAACTTAGTTTGTAAGGTTTGAAACAACTAGTTTGTAAACTAAGTTATTGTAGGACTTCCGCTATTTTTACTCTGGTATTGATATTTGAATAAATGTTGTAATACTGCAATGACTCTGTAATGTGATCCTGCTCAGAAATTGTGGATGATTCGGGGTTCCCTGAGGACACCCGACAGACTTCTTAAGTTACCAAGAACATATGCATAGTTGTCAAAGGTCGATGGACAGTGACAAGTGCATGTGGGTCCTATAATTTAGGAGGTTTTGCCACAGAATGGTATTAGAGCGATCGTTACATGGTTTTTGTTGTATTATTTTACAAAAACTTCAAAATGATTTGGATGACTAAATTTAACTTGATAATTTGGTCCAAATTGCTTCTGACTTATCTTATTTCTTTCTCACCATTCTGTATTTGATTAAAAAGGTTTTGTGTGGTGGAGTAGTAACCTTACTATGCCCTATATAAAAATAAATGTTGTTTATGTGCATTATAAACTTTGATGTTTTTGTTCGTAAGAACGATTCATGCATCATGATTAATTCACTCGTTACTTCCTTCACCTCTTAAGTCTGGAGTTGAGTAGTGAGTCTGGTTTGAGTAATGTAATCCATCTTAGCTACTCTTTAGACTTTGATCAAATGGTCTTACTTGGATTAAATTGGCTTCCTATAGTATGGCTCGTGCCAAGATGACGCCCCATAAGTCCACTGGACCCAAAGGAGTTCCTCATCACCAACTTGCCCCTAGAAATGATAGTGCTAGCAGTAGCAGTTCTAGGCCTAATCCCCAGGTAGAGATACAGAGGATTTCTACAGAATTAGCACAAGCTACTAGAGATAGGGCTTTGGATGCTATACAGGTAGGAGAATTACAGGATCAATTGAGGCGTCTCACCACCGCACACAGGAACTACGAAAGCATGTTAGTTCGTACAGTGGAGGGAAGAAATGAAGCTTGGCACAGGGAAAATGTAGCTAGAGCTAGAACTCATGAGCTAGAATTCTATGTAGAAGATTTAGAAGAACATAATACCTATCTACATGAGGAAGTTCATAGGCTTAGCAATCTACTAAATCCAAATCATGAGCCCCAAGCTGATGCCATGGACCCCGGTGTCATCCTTACCAATGATAACGAATCGGAAGAGGAAGAAGAAGAAGATCCTAAAGAATTAGTAATGATCAATGAAAGTGATGATGAAGGCGGTAATAATTCCAGAATGGATACCGAGCCTGAAATTTGAAGTAATCATGGAAAGGAGTAGAGTTGTATAATAGTTAGTTATAGTTAAGTTATGTAGTCTTGTTTTGGTACTTATAGGTTCTGGTGTTTATATTAGTAAACCCTATGTAATGTGTCTGGAGTAAGCTTTTGTGCAATTCAATAAAGGCTTGTGAATAAAGTTTGGTTTATTATGAGCAGATGCGTCGTACGCGGGGTTCATATGTTCCTGGAACTTCACAAGATGAGGATGGTATTCCAGATCCGCCACCAGTCCAACAAATCTAGCTGATGCTATAACCGCACTTGTCAATGTGACGGCCGAAAATTCTCGTTTGCTTCATGAGATAGCCTAGAGTAATCAGAATCAGATGCACAGAAATCGTGGTCGCCATCATAACAAATAGGAGGCTACATATGTTGATTTTACAGACACAGGACCACCGGTGTTCACCAAGGCAGATGAACCATTGGAGGCTGATGACTGGCTTTGAACCATGGAGCAGAAATTTGACCTTATTCCATGCACGGAGTATCAGAAACCTATGTTTGCCGCCCTGCAACTTAGAGGAGCAGCAAGTGCTTAGTGGGCGAACTTAGTGGCTATGCAACGAGCTGGCATTCCAATAACATGGGCTGAGTTCCGTACTGCCTTTAGAGCCCATTATATCCCTGAAGGAGTGATGGCTATGAAGCTAGATGAATTCCTTGCTTTGAAGCAAGGAGATCGAACCGTGATGCAGTATGTGGGAAGATTTAATCACCTATCACAATATGCATCAGAATATGTCAATACTGATGCAAAGAAGAAGAGGTGGTTTATGAGAGGTTTGAATACCAAGCTGCAAACAATGATGACAACTTGCACCAATGTCACGTATCATGAGGCCGTAAATATTGCCATTACTTCAGAGTCAAAGTATCGGCAGCATAAGGAGCTCAAAAAAGAAAAAGAGTATGCCGTCTGGATCTTTTGGGGGAAATCAGAAGAGGCAGAGGATGATTTATCATCCAGTACATCATAATCGACGCTGTGGGCGTGTGGGCACGGGCACACCATGTGTATGATCAAATCCAACAAGGTAAGAGGGAAATGCCAATCTTCCCTCGAGCCAGCCAGAATATCATGACAACTGCCATGATCATGCAGACGACCCCTAAGCCCTCGACCGATGAGGGAAAGCATGTCCATCAGGAGCTGCGAGACCTGCTAGAGACCACGACGGTACAACAGTCTCAAAGTTTTGTAGGGAGGTGACATCCAGAGGCTAGCTTCATACACATCTCCTCGGCATGTGGTGCCCCCGAGGGGCACCACGTGCCAAGCGAGCTCTGACCAGATGATGGCGGCGTGGCATGAAGGCGGAACCTTCCCCAGCGTGTAGCCACTATGTCAGATACCACAATGGCCGACCAACTCAAGGTGCCAGGTGCCCTAGGCCAGACTAGGTGGGCAAAGATCAGCTACACTATGGTGACAGCGACCTAGACAACCATGGGCAACATCCTAGGGTGTGGGACACTCGACGCAGCCTGAGCCTGGATGCGTATGGCCCACAGGCATTCACAAAAAGGATCTAGTAGACACCGTTCTCGACATGTTTCCATGTGCCACTGAACATTGTCAAGTACTTTGGGGATACCAACCACGCTGTATGGTTCGAAGACTCCCGCCTCGCCTATCGAGCATGTAGAGCGGATGATGATCTCTTCATCATCCAATATTTGCCAGTCTACCTTACAGAGAGCGCCTGAGTATGGCTCGAGCATCTCCCCGTGAACAACATCCATTCGTGGGCAGATATCAAGCGTGTCTTTGTAGGAAACTTTTAGGGCACGTATGTGCGCCCTGGAAATTCTTGGGATCTCAAAGCCTGTAAGCAGAAGGCGGGAGAGACTCTACACGAGTACATCCACCACTTTTTGAAGTAGTGCAATGAGCTTCTCGACATTGTGGATGTGGACATGATCAGAGCGTTCATCTTCAGCATGACCAACATAGCACTCATCCACGAGCTCGGGCGCTACAAACCATGAATGATGTGGGAGTTGGTCGACCTCGCAACAAGCCACGCCTCCGGTGAGGAGGCTGTCCATGCAATCTTTTGCAAGCACAAGGGCAAGGTGTAAGCTGAGCCCATGGACGAGGCTAGGGGCCACAACCGGTGTATAAAAGGCAAGAAGGACAGCTAGAGGCACTACAACAGGGAGTTCGTCGCGACCGTCGATAGGGTCCACAAGCAAAAAACTAGCAAGCTCAACCAAATCAGTTTCGATAGGATGGTCATGATACTATGTCGCAACCATGGCTATCTAGTCAAGCACACCATCGAAGAATGTGACCTCATCAAGTGCTACTTCAGTGGTGACTACAAGATGACTGGCATAGATGCGCCATCCGGACCCGCTGACAACAAAGAGAAGGGGGATGCGTATCCCGACCCGAGAGGGTGCCTCATGATCATCGGCGGACCGATGGCATATGAGTCTAGATGCCAGCAGAAGCTCATAGCTAGGGAGGTCAACATGGTCATCCTAGGCAAAGCCGTCCTGGCATTCCTGTAATGGTCAGAAACCGCAATCACTTTTGACAGAAAGGATCACCCCGACCACATTCTGCAACCGAAACGCTTTCCCCTCGTTGTCGACCCGATTATCGACAAGACCTACCTATCTTGAGTCCTCATGGATGGCGGGAGTGGCCTCAACCTTCTCTATGCTGAGACTTACGATGTCATGGGGCTTTCACGGTCAGCTATATGATCGTCCGGCACTTCGTTCCATGGAGTCATACCCGGGCTCCAAGCCATCCCCCGTGGGTAGGTTGACTTACCCGTGACATTTGGGGGTTGAGCCAACTTCTGCATGGAGATGCTCACCTTTGAGATAGCGGACTTACCTAGCGCCTACAATGCCATCCTGGGTCAGCCATGCTACGTCAAGTTCATGGCCATTCCAAACTACACCTATCTAAAGCTCAAAATGCCCAGCCCTCATGGGGTCATCACTATGGGGGGCGACCTTCAGTAGGCCCACCTTTGCGAATGGGAGAATTATGACATCGCAATAGCCATGTGCTAGCCCCCGAGGGCTAAGTTCAAACACGACTTCCCTACATGGCAAGGAAGCACATGAAGGATGCACTCTGTGACCTCGACTATGACGCGTAGCAAGGCAGGTGACGACATGGCTCAATGATGGCACGACCAACAAGCGCCAGAGGGCTTGCAACATAGCATGCTCCATGACTCATGGAGCCCTAGGCCATGCCATGTCGGACACTGCGAACGACGAAGGCCACACCTGTGGCATGGGCACTTAGTATCTGCATCAAGGCTACTCCCAGCCCACTGAAAATTTTGTACATAATCATCAATAAGTCCTTTCCATGCCTAGAGATCATGACATGACCTAACAAGTGCGCGTCAAGGTGACACTCTAACAATGCATGCGCCCCTAAGGGACCCATGTCGATCGGTGCATGCCTGACGACATGGCTCACTCGCGGGGCTAAACCGTGGCATACTATGCATCGACGCTCACTGGAAAAATCATCACAACCTATAGAAAAGAGAATGGCACCAGGCACACTGTCGCTGGACCACTCCTACGACACTAAGGTCTCGAAAATGGAGTCGAACCAAGCCAAACTATTCTTGTCAATCCCTAGGCAAGCTCACGACTACAACGTTCAAACGAACAAATAAACAACAGATGCATGAAAGAAAAAGAAGCATGGGACACAAGCTAAAGGATTTCATTCATCGAAGAACCATAGGTACAACCTAAGGCCCCTAGCCACCACCATAGAGGATGTCCACCATGTTCACAATGACCACAACGACGGCAACAATAGTGGCGAAGCCGCCGACTAGCTCCGCTCGCTCCGCCTGGCAGGCATGGTTCGAGAACCTAGGCACCATCTAATGGAAGTCCCGGCTGGTGTGAAGCTATAGGGCGACAAGAGCAACGCCGACCCCCTACCGAATTCTAGTCACCACCACATGTTCGCTATCCTCCATTAGAAAAAACTCCTAGAGGTGGGCCTCCTCTGTCTCGAGGCGGGAAGCCACCAGCTACTTCTCCAACGCTGACGACAAGAAGGCAGGAACATCAGGGATGACAAATAACGAATGGGATAACAAGATGTAGAAGCATCCTTACCCATGATGCAGGCCTATGTGTCAGCGGCCAATGCCTGCATGATCGTGGTCTCCCTCTCCAAGGCCTTGAGGGACACCAGGACAGCCTCAAGACAGCGCTCTAGCCAGCTCACCTCACGGGTGGCGTTGGAGAAGCGCTGGCGGGCCTCATCCGCCCCATGGATGAGCTTGTGAAATTCACACCGATCATCTGAGGAAGATGACGACGAACTCGACCCCCTAGTGTGTCACAGTGCGAGCGGCATTGGTGATCCCCGTGGGTGCAGCATGGGAGGCAGCCCTGTAGACCACACACAATCAACACAGGTCAGGCCCTCGAACTCGAGCATCATCCAAATGTACTTACCCTTGGTCACGCAGGTAATGATGGATAGGTGGTGGTGCCCCGCCGGCACCCGATGACTCTTCCTATGGCCACTTGTCGTGGCTCATCCTCGTCGGTAGGAAAGGAACCCCAGAGGAGCTTAGGCAAGAATGAAGAAGTGGAGGAGTAGGCAACTCAGAGCGAACGCCTCTTCACTGCACTACTCCAAGTTTATTTGTAGCCACTAAGGGCGCTCAGGGCGCACACGCGCACAACTACATTTACTCACTGCATGGAAAACCCCATAGAGCAGGTGAAGTGATCGGAGGGGAGGCGGAATGACGGTCGCCCATGCAACAGCACGAATCAAGTAAGATGCACACACCCCCACTTTCTCCATGTCGTTTCAATTTACGCGCCTGCATCTCATGGCACACGACCATACGTGAGCAATCGCCATTACACCACGAAGTGGCTAGGGAGGCCGTCCGCCCCTCGAGATCGTACGCCATGTGGCCCACTGTGATCATGACCCCGTGTCGTACTTAGGAAACCCACTTTTGGGCCAGTCTTTAGAAGGGCTCGAGGGCACAAAAGGGATAGATGCAAGGAGGAGATGGGCCCCTATGGCTCTAATCGGTGGTGTAGAGCCTTATGACCATCTCTCCTTATGTTCGAGTCGTCTGCTTCTGTGGCAGAACCTCCTAAGTTATAGAGCCCACATGCACCTGTCACTGTCCGACGACCTTTGACATTTATGCATATGTTTCCAATAACTTAAAAAGACTGTCGGGTGTCCTCGGGGAACCCCAAATCATCCACGATTTCCGAGCAGGATCACGTTACAGAGTCATTGCAGTATTACAACATTTATTCAAATATCAAAACCAGAGTAAAATCAGCGGAAGTCTTACAATAACATAGTTTACAAACAGTTGTTTCAAACCTTACAAACTAAGTTCCATAATTATTACAAACCATAGTAGTGGTAGAGTGGCATAACTAACATATACTTAACACACAAAATAAACATCCTGCCCAAGGATCACACATTTAATTCTCATCGTCAGAACAAACGATAGTCATGCAGCACGATCCAAAACAGATCTGCTCATGAGGCTCACCTGCAACAAGGGGTCAACGAACCCTGAGTACAAAGGTACTCAACAAGACTTAACCGAAATCTTAACTGATAAACTCAGTAATGCAGGCTCAAGGATTCAAGGTATAGCTTTAACAATGATCAAAGTTCTTTTGCATAAAAGCTCTTTTAACAACATTCTTTATATAGAAAACTTCTCAAGAATTATATACAAAGCTGACACGATCCGCACTGAGATCATGAAACTTCATATTCAGCACCTTCACAAGCCTTATTCAAGTTCCGGTTATTAATTCTACGATGATGAACAGTGAGTTGAGTCTCCATAACCGAGGAGCAACGACAATTCGAACCGATTAACACCCAGCTGGGAATTCCAGACCACACGACATATGCAGGTCCCTGACCTCCATATACCAACCTACCCTCAGATCCTCTAAAACAAGAACGGGTCCGCGCCACCCGAGAACACAGTACTCCACCATTCTAGCCCATGGCCACGTGGGTACACGCTATTCCCGCCATCTCTCCACTCCCAGTGCGCGAGTAGCCATTCTCGTAATAGAATTGCCAAGTTCAGGCTTACCGGAGTATGTGGTTAGTACTACAAATTCTCACCTCATGCAATTCAACAACGGACGTGCCTTAATCGACACAGGCGGAAAGAACCCGCTCACAAGACCTCCATGTCTTGTGGCTCACACTCACCGAGTCCGCCCGGTCTAGATTTATTACTCCACATTCCCATATCACATGTTAACATAGTTAACCAGTGTTCCATTTGTAACTTGCGGGTGGCAGGTAGTCACCCGACTTTCATCGTTCTACGCATAGCTAAGCAAGACTAGGCATATACGAGTTTAAAACTGGTAATATGGTAAATATGGAATAACAAGGGTGGTAATGCACCAATTAGGCTTTTACTTAACTCCTAATCACTTAATGCAGTAACAGAAAGCAAAAGCGAAATTAATTTATAAAATACAAGGTAGGGTTGTATGCATCCGGGGCTTGCCTTCGTTGACGGAAAAGTCCGATTCCTGCGACGTTACACAAGTATTCGACCCGACCTCAGCAGACGGATTAACCTCTTCAACAGCTTGATTAACTACCACGTTTTCACCTTCGTTCACTATACGTAATAACAATGCCATGTTTAATATGATGCGGAATTCGAAACATGATGCTCGATGAGGGATGAAAAATTAATAATTTGAATACAACTTTCCTTCGCGGTACAGTTGCAAGTCAAACAAACTAATTCTTTTTCGTAAACACATACATCAACTGCCAAGGATCATTAACATCAAATGACCCAAGGTCATCACTCAATCCAAAATTCCAAACAAAACCTAAATCACTAAAGGTTACTATTTGCTTTTATGAATTAATTATTTAATTCAAAATTATGAAATAAATCAACTTATTCTAATTGAGCTCAAAATTTTAGTACATGTTCATTACATGTTAACTAAGTGGCAAAACAAATTTCATAATTTTTGGATAAATAAATAAGCCTAGAAAAATCCTGGAAATCCATTTATGAATAAATTGAGCAATTTTTATCACATTTAAAACTTACTGAAAAACACTATTTAATATTTTTCTTAAATACTATACATCTCAGAGAAGTCACACAAAAATTTTCATAATTTTTGGAGCTCTAAATAAATCTATACAAAAATAACAAAAACAGACACTATTCATTCAAATCTGAAAATAGAAAAATCCATTTGAACGCTGAGTCACTGACATCGGACCCCACCTGTCATCATCTACCTCCCGCGTGTTGACTACGACGGCGACGGTGCTGACCGGCGCAAACTCACCGACGGTGAGTCCAAAGGCGACGGTCAAGGTACCAAAATGACCACATCATCACGGCGCATCGACTGAAGGCACTAGCTAGACGAATTACTACGAGTTACGAACTTGGCATCGTCCATGGCGGATGCGGTGGCACGGCAGTGCTACGCTGGTGAAACAAAGCCAAAAACGGGGAAACAGAGGGCATGGGAAGGTCCAGTAGCTCACCACGAACACGTTCAAGCAAGAATTAAGGCCGGAGAAGCAACGGTGAAGCGGGGCGGCGTTCACAGCGATCACGGCGGTGCGAGCAATGGCGACGGCGGTGTTCCAGTGGCTGTGGTGGACAAAACGAGCAATCAACAAGATATTAAGCACCACGGCATCACGGAGAAGCTGAAACAATGCTTCCCGAGATCAGAAGCTCACCGTAGAGTACTGGCCACGACGGCGCTCGCTCGACGGGGACTCTGCTGGCCGCGAGGAAGAAGAGCGTGGTCAGCGAGTTCCCGACGAAATCAGCCGACCACAATTGGCTGGGTGGATGCGCAAGAGAAGGACGGAACTGGAACAGCCTTTACCAAGACGACCACGGCGCTAGGGAGATGGTGCGGGCTCGCCGGAGCTATGGCGGTGGCGTCGGGAAAACAGAGCAAGAGAATGGGGCCAACGGCGACGGCCTGGGCTAAATAGAGCAGCTCAGAAGCGCAAGGAAGCTGCGCTGTGGCCTTCACCGCGCCAGCGCGATGCCAAAGACGGCCACGACCGCGCCTGGAAGCAAACCGAAGGTCGCCGCCGGTGTAGCTTTGAGCGGTGAGTACTGTTCATCGTATTTACAAAATTGCCCTCTAGTTTGAAACTCAAATTACTCCCAAATTTTTGCAACAACTCAAAAATCTCCAAAAATAAAAGTTGTTCAAAATCAAAAGTTCTACAACTTTGCTTTTATAACCATCTCCTAATTCGGTCTAGATTTTGAAATGAACTTTTGAATTTGAATAGGAAAATTTACCGAATTACGCCTTTTTGATTTACTCAAAAATTTTCTAAACAACTTGAAAAACTCCAAAAACAAACTTTGTATAACTTGCCAAGCTCTACACTTTTGCTTTTGGGCCCAACCCCAAAATATGCTTAGATTTTGAAATGGATTTTCAGGGTAGGGTTTACATGTTGAAACGCGGGGTTTTCTCGAAAAATTCAAAACCCAGGCAAACTTTGAACTTGAGTCAAACAATACAATTCAACACTCATTACACCAATGTAAACTTGTTTTAGTAAATGCACATCAAAGTTTTCACCAAATGCCAAATGCTTTGCAATGCATATGATGACATGTCAGATTTTAACATTTAAACACCCAAGGTGTTACAGCTTCGAAGTCTCCTGGGTTGACCGCCTTTGGGGGGAGCATATTGCCGTCTGGTTGTTGCGGAGGCAGTTGGGGACCAACGGGATTGATGGCCGATGATTTATAGGATGTCTCATGTGAGGCACAACCAAAGTCCACATCGATTGGGGAGAATATCAGGTCCCACTCGAATTACCCATAGACCCTGATGAGGCGCACCGCTCCGACCATGTGGTTACGGTGGACATGCCTCTCCCCACATGGGGAGAAACCAAACCCGCCTATAATGGGGCAACATGACCTCTTGAGGTAGGCGGGGACGCAAGGGAAAAATGGAGCTAGGTCCTCACAACCCCGAAAGGAGCTGGGGACAAGTCTCAGCCAACTCCTCCCTGTGACCCAGGTCTCAGACCAAAGGCCAACTTTGGAGGTTCATAAGCCATTAGAGGTCTATGACATCTCTAGGAGAGATCGACAAAGCAAATGGCTGGGGTAACGCGCAATGCGAAACCCATGACGTGATCATGGCTCGGTCATGAGGAAAAAACAAAGGGTCCAAGACCTATGAGCTGATGCATGACCACAAGAAACCCCACGACTGTGTAATAAGAGGTCAGGGAAACAACCCCCTATAACATAAGGATAAAAACAACCCCTCCAATCAAACCTGGGTCAAAGGAACAATCCCAAATCCACAGCCCGAGGGCTCACGGCATTAGCTGCCAAAGGTATCAAAAAGGAAATCCCTCCCACAAGTACAAAAGCAGCCATGTCACCAAAACATCAATAAAAGGTGTCACCTCAATGGTGATGCTAATTGACAACCCAGGGCCAGGCACCACCGAGGAGACAGGGGCTGTAGACTCCCCACTGGATCCTCCGATGGTGTCATGCCACTGAGGAATGACGCAAAGGAGGGCCATAGCATCTCCTTTGGCTTCAGAGGAAGGATCAGCCGGGAGCAGTAGTACAGCCATGTCACCATCTTACCCCATCTAGCAGGGGTGGAGTGATGAGGAAGCACTGCTTCATCCTTCTCCTGTTCTGACCAGCTATTCTTGCGGGCCAACAACTAGCGTGCAGGCCTCCAAGGGGAGCCAAGAGCAACTCTCCCATTTTGAGCACACGAGCTGCCTAGGCTTGGAGCAAGAAATGGCGACGAGATGGCACACTGATGTCGCATACAACCTAACATAGTGGCCATGCTACTCCTTGCCTTTTGACTCACAAGATCCCTCCTAACACTAGCTATTAGAACTAGCACAATGGCCTCTGTCTGCCACAGTTGATCCCTAGCAAGATGCATATCTAAGAACTGCGTGGTTCCTGGTTCCTTTCAAAAACTTTTTTCTTTGTCCCCTTTCAAAGGTTTAGCCCCCAAAAGAGGTCAGAGGGAACTCAGTGTCAGAAGTAGCTCGAACAGGAGAAAAGCCCTTAGATATAAGCCCAAGGGTGAATTGTGTAGCCTGAGACTCCCACGCCGCTTAGCGAACCATGGGAAGTCGCAACCAAGGCAGGCGCCCATGAAAGATTGGGATAACTGAGATCTTCCAAAAGGAAGGATTGGTACAGCGTCGACGAGACCGCACAACCTCACCTGGATTGCAAGCCTCGATGCATAGCCCACTGACATGACAAGACATGACAAACGCATACCACATCATTAGGACGTCCTGACAAGGTGAAACATGGTGGCCGCTTGCTACATTAAATGCACTGACCTGTCGTGGGCCGAGCAACGAAGCTTGAGTAGGCTATGGCCATGAGCCCACGCATTGACATAAACGCATACCAGCACTTTCACGATCACTTTGTGATCACAAAAACACTCAGGGGGCTACTATCGAGGTTGTAACCCCAGGGTATCTCAAGGCATCGATTAGATAGCGAGCCACGTAGCCCACGACGCATCAGCAGACAAAGGCCCAAACAATTGAGGCCTGGCAAGAGCCAAAAAGAGCAGGCCAGGGGCTAGGGCTGATGTTGCCCATGACCCCTTCCACCTGCCTTAGTCGCATGACACCCGTAGGGCTCATGACCTCTCCCCTCATGAACTCCGAAAGTAACGGAGAGAGGTCACGCCCAATCAAGCATGCCTACTCTGATAGGAGCAAGCACGCCGCACTAACCCTGCAAGGACTGAGGCGATAGTAGTCACCTCAGCTTGGTCAGATGCCAACCCTGTGCCATGCTACATGGACAAGACAACACTGCCTTGAGGCAGTAACGATAGTACGATGACCAACGGTTGGATACGGCTCAACAAGGCAGCTATACGGTCCTACCCACTATAGGATGGGATCCATGACAAGGGTCTCAACATAGAAGCCATCCAGACTAGCTACAAGCCCCGACCATGATGATCGGGGTCATGGCCCTCAGCCCCATGAAGCGACCAGGCGATCGATGACCCAGGGCGGCTACCAACTCCTGTGCAACCAGGAGATGGCAACAAAGGCCATGGTAGATACCGCGTCGCATAGGACAGCTGATGAACCACCTCTGTGTCTATAGTGCCACCATGGCCAGCACAATAGCACCATGTCACACCCTGTTGTGATGTGGCCTCTAGACCATGACAATAGCCATGCCCAGATGAGCACCAGAAGATGGTGTAACTTGCAAGCCAAGTTAGCTAGGATATCCCTTAGGCTCACGACCCTTCGGTCAGGGGAACCTTCTCTTTGTATCAACCCTAGCCCCAAACTCTATATAAGGACTGCCAGGGCAATGCATGGGACATCCTCTACCATTCCATTCATTCACCATTGTAGTAGGGCTCCTGGAGCTTCTCTTCAGGTAGCCCTCCGCCTAGCATAGGTCCTTCCATCTCTTTCACCATTCTTGCACCCCCCTTTTAAGAACTTCAGAGCATTCAAACTAGGAACACGCTCTCAGTCATCTCTAAGACTAGACATAGGGCTTCGGCCTAAACTAGTATAAATCCTCATGTCTATTGGATGCTACCATCATCTTCCTAGAGCAGTGCGGCAATCGTATAAGTTTACTAGTCTGGTTTACAAAACACCGATAGGGTCGATGTGGTGTAGGAGGTTCTAGAGGCGGTGAACAATGCCATGATTCCAAGTGGGTGGAATGATATTACTATTGTCATGATTCTAAAGGTTGAAAACTCTAACAAGGTAGCTCAATTTTGCCCTATTTCTTTATGCAATGTGGTCTACAAACTTATTTCACAGATGATGTCTAGTAGGATGAAAGTTATTCTACTTGATATAATTAGTGATCATCAAAGTGCTTTTGTCCCTGGTAGATTAATTATGGATAATATTTTACTGGCCTATGAATGTATCCATACTATATAAAAAGAAAGGGCAGAAGGGGCTTTGTGCAGTGAAGCTGGATATGAACAAAGCATATGTTAGGGTGGAATGGGTGTTCTTGGAGAAGATCATGTCTAAGTTAGGTTTTGATCAGAGATGGATAAAGTTGATTATGGCTTGTGTGACTTTGGTTCGTTATAATGCTAGATTCAATTCTATGGAGACAGATGTTTTTACTCCCACAAGGGGATCGAGACAGGGAGATCCACTGTCTCTGTATCTATTCTTAATTGTTGCTAAAGGCCTATCTTGTATGATAAGAGAGGCCAAGGAGAGGGGAGAATTGGAGGGAGTGAAGGTATGGAGAGATGCTCCTATGGTCTCACATCTTCTATTTGCAGATGATTCGCTTATTCTTATGAAAGCTGACAAAAAGAATACGGATTGTCTATCGAATATTTTATCATGCTATTGTGCAGGCTCAGGGCAGAAGGTTACTGAGGCAAAGTCTAGCATTTTTTTCTCTAGCAATACAGATGTTGATGTTAAGATGGATGTGTGTGAAGTGCTAAATATCATGACAGAAACACTAAATGACAAATATTTGGATTTGCCAACATTAGTGGGGGTAGACCAAAGTGACTGCTTTCGGCACTTGATTGATAGTCATATCTAGAATAAATGGGTGGAAGGAAAAGTTGCTAAGCATGGGTGGGAAGGAGATCCTGATTAAGTCCATTGCTCAAGTGGGGTTTGAATGCTTTAAGAAAGGTTATATTTGGAGAGAAGGAGATGGTACTCAAATTAATATATGGGAGGATCACTGGATTCTAGGAGTCATAATCTAAAAATCTTAATGCCGAGAGGTAATAATATCATTAGAACTGTTGATGAGCTTATAAAGCTAGTTAATTCAACATGGGATATAGATTTGGTGAAGTATATCTTTTGCGCAGTCTATGCAGCTATGATTTTACAAATCCCTATTACTTCTGGAAGAGAGGATTTTGTAGCCTGGCATTATAATAGGAACGGACTTTTCTCGGCCCGATCAGAGTACCACAATCAATGGGAGGATACATATGGATGGAGAAATTATTCAATGCAAGTGAGTGGTGCAGGAAGGAGTCATGTTTGGAAGAAGTTGTAGGTTCCGGGGAAGATAAAAATATTCGGATGGTGTCGGTGCAGAAAGTGACCAACAAGTAAATATTTGTAGTTTTGTCATACATTGTGATCGAAGGTGGCCTAGCACTCAATGACACAGGGTTTATACTGGTTCAGGCAACATGCCCCACATCTAGTTCAACTCGGTCGGTGACTTTATTCCTGAGCCTAGGTGCTTGAAGTTTGCAATGGGGTTACCAACGAGAAGAAGAAAGATGGGGTGTACAAGAGGTCCGGTCAGACTTCGATTGGAAGGGCCGAGAGCGACAGGAGCTCCACTATGAGCTAAGTGTTCAAGCGTGTGCTTGAGGTTCAAACCTAGCGGATCTGTGGTTGTGAACTAGTGAACTTGATCGATCTAATGAATCTGGAATGACTCTCATGTTGGGAGAGAGTGGATCCCCTTTTATAGATGAAGGGGATGGCCTTACAAGTGAGAGGGAGAGAGTACATATGCTTCTAAGCCTTGCTACCCACACCGGCGGGTATAGGATGATGGTAGGCGCCCACAACACTATTGGATGTCGGATGCACGTGGGAGGCTGCATCATTTTGTTTGCGTATGACAGATGTCGATACCTGCTATACTGTTGATGCCTGAAGGCATGTGAGGAGTTTCACCATATTCACTCAATACGGTAAATGCTAGCGCCCACAACACTATCGATGCCTAGAGGCATGTGGGGGTACCCTTACCATATGGGAGTTAATGGCGCCCACAATACTATAGGGAAAATGTCAGCGCCTACAACACTATTTGTGTCAGGGAGGTTGCAGAGTACTATTTCTATAGGTGTATAGGGTATGGTCCCTAGTATTGTGGTTTGACTTGTGCGCCTTGCTTTGTTTTCTCCATTCGTTCCCTGGTCCTTTCCAAGTGGGTGTCCCCAGTCGGTTGGTCCCAGTCGGCACTAATTGCGCCAGTCGGAGAAGAGCAGTGAGCAGGGTTTTTGCATACCCCGATCAAAGACATGGGGTTAGAGTTGGAAGTAGTGCTTTGGTTAGGACTTCCGGTCAGAGAGGCCATCTGGAGGCGGGCTAGAGACCGAAGTGTGCCCTCCAGTCAGAAAGGTGGGCTAGAGTCAGAAAACGGGCGTCGCTCCTCCTCGGCCAGACCTTCTGGTTAGTGATTGGATCGCCCTTCTAGCCTATTGTTTAGATACTTGGGCCAGCCTTATGAGTTGTGCATTGTCTGCATGGGCCGAGCCTTTGTTGGGAAGCTGGTCTATGAGGGACCCCAGGTTTATGAACCTGATAGGAGCCCCCAAGCCCTCGAGCGATTCAAGCAGAATCGTCTAGGGTTTTTTTGTCTTGATGGCGGGTGCGCACGAGCGCATTCGTAGGTGTAGCCCCCGAGCCCTTGGGCAATTCGGGCAGAATCGTCTAGGGTTTTTTTTGTGTTGCCAGCGGGGGAGGTTTTTGTTTTGTTAGCAAGTGCGCGCGAGCGCACCACGGCTGTAGCCTCCAAGCCCTAGGTGATTTGGGAAGAATTGTCTGGGGGGTGTTTGTTAGCGGGCGTGTGTGTGTGCTTTTTAGTTGAGATGGAGTCATCAACCAAGGCATCGTTGCACAGCTGAGGTGGTTAGTTTTTTAGGGATTGTGTGAGATGGAGCTCGTGGATCCTGGCGTTGATGCACACCGTGGGATCAGGCGAGGCAGTTAGTTTTAGGGATCGGACGAGATGGAGCTCGTAGGTTCTGGTGTCGGTGCATGCCGCGGGATTGGGTGAGTTGGAGTCGTGGATCCTAGCCTCGGTGCAGCCCACACAACCAAGGTAGTTAGTTAGTTAGTTTAGGGATCGGGCAAGCCGGAGCTCACGGATCCTGATGGGGTGAGTTTGGGGTCGCAGACCTAGGCGTTTGGTGTGCAGTTGAAGCATAGCCGAGGGATGGGGTGAGTTCAGGGTCATAGACCCAGACGTTTGGTGTGCAGTCGAAGCGTAGCCGAGTGGATGGGGCGAGTTTGGGGTCACAGACCTAGGATTTTGGTGTGCAGTCGAAGCATAGCCGAGTGGATGGGGTGAGTTCGGGGTCATAGACGCAAGATATTGGTGAGCAGTCGAATCGTAGCCAATGGATGGGGCGAGTTCAGGGTCGTAGACCTGGGCATTTGGTGTCTTAAGCCTCTAAGCCCCATTGGGCTTTGGTAGGGGTCGGTTTGAGTTGTGTGAGTTACCCTGTCCTCGGTTTCTTACAACCGGAGGGGCTGAGTTTTGTCCCTTGCCCCGATTGCTCGGGCTTGAGTGTCGTGCTCGGCGAGTTCGCTAACGGGTATGATCGAGTGGAATCTGGGTCTATTGTTCATGACAAGGTCGGCATAGCCCTCTTGTGACATTCCACTACTCCTTTACCTACAACCTGGTAGATGCCTAGGTCATTTCGAAGACCGACCTAGGTGGCCTAACATACTCCCCTCGATGGAGATTCTGTGGGCTTGGCAAGAGGTTTAGGATTGAATGAGAAGGTTGAGATGACCCTATCTGCTTTGGAGCAGACGGGGTGAGGGCCGCACGGGGCTCATCTATGTTTTCTCCCCTGGCTCTGTTTGACGTGGGGCGGCCTTAAGCCCTTCATGGGCCAGCCTTTGAACCCTGGTTGGTCGTTGCTCATGTTGAATGGGGCAACTGCCGCTTCGTGATGCAACACGGAGCGTTGTGATGCATTTCGCTGCATGTACGATGCTTAGTTCTCGAGCCCTCGGGTGGTTCAGGGCCTGAATCATCCGAGGGGCATGGGCGTATGGAATGAATGCGTGTATGGATGTATGAAATGATTATAAGGAAATAGCGGGGGTCGGTAGTGTTACCTTGATGACTCGAGTGACGGGGTTTGGAGAGCTCCAATCAGAAATGTCCAACCGAGACCCATGCTCGTCATTTGCGACAGAGTTGTTGTGGCCTATATGGGGTGTCCCTTCGCTCCTTACCTGTCTCTCGGTGTTTTCTTGAGCCATTCGATCGACTTAGGAAGCCCGATGGTTTGTCCTAGCGGAGATCCCATCGTTTGGGTTTTTCCAAGTCTCGCCTAGGGAGGCAGAGAGCTGCCTGCGTGTGGTGATGCTTTGGTTTTTGCGCCTAGCGTGTGATAGTGGTTGGCCATGCCTAGGCCACATCCCATCTTACTAGGTGTCATTCTATGTGACCAGGCGTCATTTTGTTAGTCAGTGTGTATCCCATCAGTCAGGGTGTGTCCCATCGTTTTCCATCCACATTGAATGGGGGAAGGGAGATTTTTTCGCTCTGATCTTTTGCCCCTCTTCAGCTATCGCATTTTCTCCTTAAATAGGGGGAGGGAGAGGGCTCTCTGTCATAGTCCTTTGCATGTTCTTCAACTGTTGTCTTTCCTCCTTCTTCCTCCTCATCAAGAGTGCCTATATGCCGCGGCGGTTCCTAAGTGAGAGAGAGGGTAAGCGAGGGGGAGGACTTATAGATCCTTTCATGAATCCACAGCATGATGTCGAGCTAGAGGTTGCTCGGGCGGTGCTGGCCATCTCTGCCTGAGAAGGGGCGGCTTCCACCGAAGGGGGTGCCATGCTGGATTCATCTATGAGGCCTTTTTTAGGATGGAGCCATGTGAGGATTTTCTGCGATGGATCTTCACTAGGTGAGCCTTGTCAGAGGGGAAGTTGCCTAGGATTCTGCTGGTGGAGGGTTCCACGCCTACAACTGCTTAGGTTGGCTAGTTCATAAAGTTTGATGAGATCTCTTCCAGCCATGGTGGCCTTACCTTGGTGACAGTGTCCTCGCCCAGGAGCTGCCTTGACTGCATGAGAAGGTTAGGAGCTTCATGCTCTTCTACTGAGCATCTATGGGTGTGATGCCCTTAAGGTACCCATTGTGCTCACCGAAGTTGAGGGGACGGAACCGAGCGGGTCCCTTGAGGTACCCATTGTGCTCACCGAAGTCGAGGGAACAGAATCGGGTGGGGCCCCTATAGCGGTGGTTACGTTTGGCGGCGTCTGCCGTAGTCTCTCCTTTGGCGTTAGGCGATGTCGTCAAGGGGCCACAGTAGTATTTGGATTTAGAAGTAGTTAGAAAAATGTAATAGTTGTGGGTGAGCCCCCGTGTGAATAGTTTTTGTATCAATGAATCCATCAGTTCTATTCTTGTGATAGAACCACACTATCCGTTCCTTGTTTTTTATCCTGGCATAACTTTTATTTTTATCCTTTTCTTTTTCGCACTTGCCCATTAGTTCTGTAGGCTGTAGCTGTCAAGAACCTGGGCATGGCCCACGGGGCTCGGCTACTTGTAACCGTAGGTCATGGTGGGGTGCGTTCAGTTGGGCGTAAGAACAGAGTCACATAGGGCAATCAAAGGAATGGAATGCGCTTCTGTTTAGGGACAAAGTTGTTACCATGTGATAGTAAAAAAGAGAGGTAGTATTTAGTATTGTACCCTCATGGAGCCCTCGAGCGACCCGGGCTAAAAATGTTCATGCTAGGGAGCTTTATAGGAGCAAGTGTTGACTAAAAAGCGGTAAGACCAAATTTAGGGGAAAACGACATAGTTGTTCAATGTTTCAAGTGTTGGTGAGAACGTTGCCGTTGCCATCCTCTAATTGGTAGGTGCCCGGTCGAATTACTTCGGTCACCGTATAGGGCCCTTCCCATGGTGGAGAGAGTTTGTGTTTTTCCTTCGTTGTTTGGGTCCTCCAGAGTACAAGACCGCTGACTTCGAGTATCCTCCCCCTGATCTTCCTTTCATGGTACCTGTGGAGGGTTTGTTGGTAGCGAACGGAGCAGATGACTGTCATCTCACGGGCCTCTTCGAGTAGGTCGACTGCGTCTTGCTGAGCCTCCATGCTCAATCAAGGTCAAAAGCCTTCACTCTTGGGGCACCGTGGTCGAGGTCAGAGGGTAGCACTACCTTAGCTCCATAGGCTAGGAAGAAGGGTGTGAACCCTATGGATCGGTTTGGGGTCATTCTTAGGCTCCAAAGGATCGCTGGGACCTCTGCGACCCATCGCCCGGCGTACTTGTTGAGTTGGTTGAAGATGCATGATTTAAGTCCTTGGAGGACCATGCCATTGGCACGCTCGACCTAACCATTAGTTCGTGGATGTCCGACCGAGGCCTAGTCGATCCTGATGATGTATCCATCACTGAAGTCTAGGAACTTCTTCCTGGTGAAGTTTGTCTCATGGTTAGTGATGATACAGTTAGGAACACCAAACCGGTAGATGATGTCGAGGAAGAATTTGACTACCTCTTTCGAGCAGATGTTGGTGATGGGCTTGGCCTCTATCCACTTGGTGAACTTGTCGACCGCTACTGTCGATGAAATATGGTCGACAGTCTACCTAGGGGTATGCCCAAGGTAGTAGAT
Source organism: Miscanthus floridulus (assembly GCF_019320115.1). NCBI lineage: Eukaryota > Viridiplantae > Streptophyta > Magnoliopsida > Poales > Poaceae > Miscanthus > Miscanthus floridulus. The sequence continues at coordinate 126,497,011 of NC_089587.1, forward strand.
TGTTGGCCGACAGATGCGCAAGCCACAAACAAGATGGTGACGTAAGACAGACACGAGGTTTTATCCAGGTTCGGCTGCCAAGAAGGCGTAATACCTACGTCCTACGTCTAATTGTATTGCTGTATGTCAATGAGGGATGTTTTTTAGAGGGGTCCCCTGCCCACCTTATATAGTTTGGAAGGCAGGGTTATAGATCTGGAAACTAATCGTAGCCAGTTACAATTGCCATACATGGCCGGATAAGGATTCCTATTCTAACCGACCAGGATCTTGCTTGGTCGCCAAATCTGTTTTGACTCCTTACGCGGGACTTCGAACAGGTTGGCTGGGCCGCGCGTCGTCTTTTGGTGGACCGAACCAACTGATCCGGGCCAGCCCAAGCCTAGCCGTAAGGGTATAGGGGTTAATATCCCCACAGCTAGTCCCCGAGCACCATGTATTATGCTGCGACACGCCATTTTAACCTTCTCCGACAAGTAAGGCTCGAGTCCTTGACATCTCTGACCACCGTCATCGCTGGAGAAATAGGTTGTCCGAAGAATGTATGGTTCTCTTAAGAAAAAAGAAAAAGATTTCCATCCTAGGAAGTGTGCCCACTTGTATTTCTGAAAAGAAATGTAAGTGGTCTTGAAGCGTAGCGTCCTTGAACATTAGAGGCGTAAGGGTCGAAAAACAAACGCATTCACCGCAAGGTGAAGTGTGCCCACTTAGTCCTTGAGCCTGGTAGTAGGTGATGTAGTCACATGGTGCCAGGGTCTAAATAGAATTCCCAGTTAAGTTGAAAACCCAATTGCTGTACAGATAATACGAGATGCACCGGCAGGTGCATCGTACCGATGTAGTCCCTGAGCTTGCTAGAAGGCAAAGTATGAGCCTTGTAGCAAGGTCTAAATAAATGTCTCTCAACTGTATGTGAGTACAAATCACATGTAGCCGAGAAGAACCATTCTCCGAGCAGTGGTCAGGATAGTCCCCGAGCACTTTAGTAATCCTTACAATCATTCAAAGCATAGGGGTCGATTAAATAAACACATTCACCGCAAGGTGAAGTGTGCCCACTTAGTCCCCAAGCCTGGTAGTAGGTGACGCAGGCACGTGGTGCCAGGGTCTAAAAAAGAATTTCTACTGAAGTTAAGAATCCAATCGTCGTGCAAGCAAAACGAGATGCACCGGAAGGTGCATCGTACCGATGTAGTCCCCGAGCTTACTGGAAGGCGAAGTAGGAGCCTTGTAGCAAGGTCTAAATAAATGTCTCTCAACTGTATGTGAGTACAAATCACATGTAGCCGAGGAGAACCATTCTCCGAGCAGTGGTCGGGACAGTCCCCGAGCACATTAGTAGTTGGAGCAGTCCCTAAGCACATTAGTAGTCGGAGCAGTCCCCGAGCACAGCAGTGGTCTGGGCAGTCCCCGAACATGGAAGTGGTCTAGGCTGTCCCCGAGCATGGCAGTGGTCTGATCCATCCTTGAGCACAAGACATGCAATGAAAATACGAATGCCGCTTGTATTATTATTTGGTGTATTTATTTATCTCCTTTCTCTGTCAAGTCCAGTCTGACACGTCTGGTCAAAAAAGCAGACGGGTATAGTGCGGCACCCTATCTTCTTGCTCTTTTCTAGCAAACAGTCACTTGGCACCTATATGGAGGTGCGTCAGTGTGGGCCCTCTTACACTATCAACGAAGAGGCACATACACTGGTAACAAAGGGGCGCGTTTATTAGCGTAGATCTCGAGGTTGTATGAACAACTATTTGTGGCGCGTGCGCACGTCTCCCAAGAATCTCGGGCGGATGAAACGATGGAGCTCTTTGTTATTTATAATATAGACCTGGTAAGTTACTTGTACTGATCCCCATTGTCATTCGCCGCCGCAACCTTCTTCTTCTCCTCGCCGAACCCTATTCCTCCGAAAATCATCACCAATCCCCCCACCACCGCATCCACCCCCTTAGTAAGGATAGATTAATGGCGAAGAGAGATGCCCAGAAGAAAGGCGGAGTCATGGCAAAGGAGTGGTGGAAGTCGCGGAGCAATGAGCAGACCATCGAAGACCTCGTCGCCATGGGAGTGCTCCACAACAAGGCACTCGCGGGATGGCGTGTGCCGAAAGGAGAAAGCTTCCCCGATCCACAACCAGGTGAGATTGTGGTTTTCGAGGATTTCTTCAAACGGGGTTTTGGGGTTCTAGTGCACCCTTTCCTTCAGGGTCTCTGCTTGTATTATGAGATTGGGATTTGCAATCTGCATCCCAACTCGATTCTTCTTGTCTCCACCTTCATCCATCTCTGCGAGGCCTATGGTGGCTTCCAGCCCCATTTCAACCTCTTTCACCACCTGTTCTATCTGCGGAAGAAAGGGAGCAGCAGCTCGAAGATAGCCGAAGGTGTCTACCTCAATCTGCATGATGGTATGAAAGCCTAGTACTTGCACTGCCCCTAGAACACCTCGCTAGACGAATGGTACAAGAAATGGTTCTACATCCGCGAAGAGCCAAACACAATCACCCTTGTGCGATGTGGGGTTGATTCCAGAGAAGAAGAACAGCTGGTCGGAGAAGCCCGAGAACTTGGAGCAGATCGTAGAACTGCTCGGGATGATCCCGTGGGGAAGGTTGGATGGTCCAAGCGTGGTCGGGAACTTCATCAGCCGAAGGATCTAGCCCTGCTAGAAGAGGGTACATCCTGGCTTCGAGTACCAGGGAAGCGCAGATCCAATGAGGACTAGGAAAGAGGCGCTCGACAAGATAGAAGTCAAGGCCAGAAATGGGGAGCTATTCAACCTGGCCGATCCCAATTATGTTAGATTAAACGACATCGAGCATGCCTTCAAGCTGGCCCGACCTCCCCCAAAGGTAAATGATACTTCCTTGTACCTGTAGAATCATGTTGTAACAAGAAATTGACTGTTGTCTCCTTTATGTTTCTCAGAGTAATAGTCGTGACCGGGCAGCAGTGTTCGTGTCTCTACCCCCCGGTGTGGATTGGCCACAAGTTGCCGGCCCAGCCGCCCAGACCAGCGCCAGGACCGAAGACGTCCACTGGGCAGCACTCGAGGTTGTGGAGGATGCATCGACCAGAGCTGCTGGCAAGCGGCCGGCTGCCAACAAACGGCGCCAAGCCATCTTCCCCCTTTCAGACTGATGAAGCAGAGGATGCAGACATCTTCTGGCTCGTCCCTCGAAAGAGGAGGAGACAAATGGGGTCGATGGAGCAGGGTGGCTCCTCTGTGCCAGCAGTGATCGCATCACTGACCACTGCAACACAGAGGACTAGTGAGGGAAGTGTCGAGCATCAAACCCCAGCACCAGTACCAGTCATCAGAAAAGACCTGGTGGAACCCACCGAGCATGTGGAGCAGGCATGATCGAAGAGACGCTCCTTCGCCATGTCATTCCATGCTTCCAAGCTGTAAGTATCTGTAACTTTGATGTAAGCTTATAATTTGTATTGAATATTATTGTCTTCTAAACTTTTCCTTGGTGTATCAGGTCGGCGTCCACCGAAAATCCCGACCAGCTAGCCGGAGGCGGCATGGCTTCGCCAGTACTTGCGAAAAGAGCTGCTCAGCGGCCAGTTGTGGAGGGACCTGAAGAAGAAATTCCACTAGAACCTCAGTAGATGGGCGACCAGACGTTAGTCCCGGAGCAGCTGGTCGAGAAGACAGTCGAGCAAAGTATAAGTGCTCCGAGCATAAACCCTACTAAGCAGGTACCTTGGCGCCAAGGGAACCAGTCCAAGCCGAGGAGCAGCAACCGGGGTTGGCACAGAGCACTGCTAGCCGATGCTACGGCTCGTGGGAAAGCCATGGTGGTCGCGGAGACTGCAGACTCCAGACCAGCGCCGCCCCCTGAACAAGAGGCCGAAGAGGATGAAGTAGAAGAAATCCTAGGGCCATCCCCAAGATAAACTGACAACATGTATATGTGTCGCGCTGGCGGAACGACGAGTGGGTTATGCACGAAGAAATCCCAGAGGTCGAAGAGACCCTAAGAGTTGAACGGGCGGCAAAGCATCTGGTGACAGAAGTCTAGGTATGTTTGGCTTGACCACTTGACCCTGTTATGTAGTCGATCTGTCTGACTTAGCTTGTTTATATGCAGGACTTGATGAAGACCGCGAAGTACCGAAAGAGGTGCTTCGACCAGATTGAGGGAATCACGATGAACAATAAAGAACTGGCGGTCGAGGTGGAACACTTGCGCCGCCAACTTGAAGCCACTGACCAGGAGAGGACAGAGCTAGAGGCACAGAACCAGAACCTAGTCGGCTAGCTCAATAACAAAGAGCGGGAAAAAACAAGTAAGTTGTCATTTTATCACAGCAAGTGTGTACACACGTGTTGTTGCGTTGTTGGTAGTGACAGCTGTAATGTAGGCTTAGAAGCTGAACTAACCCGCCTCCAAGAGGGGAATAGCCGCGTGACCGCAGAGTGTGGTCGTCTGAAGGAGGACAATGAGAAACTGGCACGCAACTAGTCTCCACTCCAGGACCACACCACCAAAATGAAGGAGGAACTGAAAAGTAAGTATTCCAGACCACCTTTCTCATTTTGTTGCCCGCCTTGTCTTGTCGTGTCATTACATTTGATGTCTTGTACGGTGTTCAGTTTTAAAAGTCAATGCCAAGAGGCATCTAGAAGCCGTGATCAAAGAGCGTGATGGCTGGAAAGCAAGATGCCTCGAGGCCACCGAGGATCAGGGACACATGGAAGAACCAGGTGCCAGGAAGTGGCAACTGGCATTGTGCCCGTCCTCGACCTTATCGACCCGGCGCTCATAGAGGAAGAGCCAAGGATGCCCCAGCTCGGACTGGTCGAGAGATGTAGACAAGCATGGGGATGGTTCCAAGAGTTCAGTGAAGGAGGCGGGTGAGTACACGGGTGCCCATGTGCTAAGCATGGTGCGTGCCCACTACCCCCTGATCGATCTCAAGCGCCTGGAAGCTGGATACCCGAAGGAGGTAGACCCAGACAAGGCGGAGGAGCTTCGGATGGCCCAGCTAGACCTGTCATCAAAGATAATTGGTGACATTAACCTGTGTGGAGGTGGGACAGCACCTATACAGGGGATGCCATTCGACAAGTCAGCTAGAAACTGCCATCAGTTGCAAGCCAACCGACGAAGCCTGCGGTCTCGACCAGCCAGGCATCGGTGGGGCCATCCTCTTCAGCTCGACTAGCACAAGAGTCCCCAAGACCCGAGTAGGGTATTAGAAGCAGCGAGCAGTAGGTGCCGCGTGCCCCGACTAGCCAATGTAATAGTCTTAGAGCTATAGAAGGAGGGAATAGTTGTGTTATTGTAAACTTGGGCCTCTTTAGGCAAGCTTGTAATAACGTAACTGTTATATCATTATAAGCTTGTTTGCTTTGTATAAAATGTTTTTAAGCTTGAAACTTATGTTGGTGTAACTAAGTGAGAACATGTTAACATTCTGTTTAGTTGTACCATTTTGCTCGACACATCATCCCGAAAAGTTTGTGTGGCCCTAGTTTGCCATGTGGTCGGAGTGTGAGGTTCGTGACCTATGCACACATAGACGCGGACAAGTCAAACCAAGGGGGACCTACCGATCACCCGTAACGTAGAGAGCAGATCCCATGCATGTGTTGGGAGGAACCAGAGACAGGGCCTGCTCCTAAAAACTGTAGGAGTGGTGGTCGGCTTTTGCTGGCTAAGTTAGAATAATCATAAAATTTGAAGTGACACATTAGAGTGGTCGGAGAAATCAAAATAGCTTTATTGAAGTAAATCGAAAAGTACAAGAGAGGTACATATCTCAGTAGTTAAGCATAGAAACGTCTAAGCTTGTCGATGTGCCACGAGTTTGGTATGTCAGTACCGTCCAGGTGAGCTAACCTATAAGACGTTGGTCGTGTGACCTCCTTGATCATGAAAGGACCCTCCCATGGGGTTGCGAGTTTATGGACACCAGCCTGGTTCGCCTTCCACTTCAGGACCAGTTCCCCAACCATGAAGAACCGCTCTTTAACGTTCTTGTTGTAATACCTGCACAAAACAGTAAGGTATTTGGCCGTACAGTACATAAGAATCGAGCCGCTTCTCTTCTGCGCTGTTCACTTCTAGTTCCCGTACTTCATTGACCCTTCCTTTGTCGAAGTTCTCTACCCATGCTGATCTGAAGGCTATATCTGCTGGAAGGACTGCCTCAGCGCCTGTAAACCATAAAGTACGGTGAGACGCCGGTGTTATGACTGGGCTGAGTTCTGAGGCCCCAGATCCATGGCTGGTAACTCTTTGAGCCATCTTCTAGGAGCTTTGATCATTTTCTCTGTACATCCTCTTCTTCAATGCATCTAAGATCATGCCATTGGCCCGCTCGACTTGTCCATTAGCTCTAGGGTGCGCTACCGAGATGTATTTTACTACTATGCTCCTTTCATCGCAGAAGTCCAAAAAGCGTTCTCGGTGAACTGAAGTACCCAGATCAGTGATGATGCTGTTGGGTATGCCAAAATGGTGGATGACCTGGTCGAGGAACAGTGACAGCCTTTTTCTGAGGATGCCTGTACCAGAGGCATGTATTCTATCCACTTAGAAAATTTATCGATCAGCACGAAGACGCATAGTAAATTTCCCTAGAGCTGGTTTGAAGAGCCCGATCATATCCAGTCCCCAGCATGCAAAAGGCCAAGAGGCTGGTATTGTCTGGATCTCATGTGCTAGTATGTGGATCCTCTTGGTGAAGAACTGACAACCCTCACAGTGGTGGACTAGCTTCTCTGCGTCAGGCTACTGCTGACGGCCAATAGAACCCTGCTCGAAAAGCCTTGCCGACCAGCGTTCTTGAGGCCGCATGGTTGCCGCAGGAGCCTAGAGTGGATTTGGTCCAGGAGATGTTCACCATCCTCCTGGGTTATACACTTCATCAAGATTTCCTCCTTTGCGTTCTTGCGCCATAGCTTGCCATCGATGAGCAGGTACTGCTTACTGCGACGCATCAGGCGCTCGTTCTCTGTTCGATCAGTGTAACCGCTGCCATCTGTTAGATACTTGATGAAAGGTATTCTCCAGTCGAGCTCACGAGTGGTCGGAGGGGGCTCGGCGGTGCTTGACGCTGGAACCGTCGCCACCAATTGCTGGTCTAGGAAGCTTGTCTGGCGTGGAATCTTCCTCTTCGATGGAAGGCAGTGAGCAGGTCTTGGACGAATACGCCATGTGGGATTTTTGCTCAGGATGATCCTAACTTTGACAGTGCATCCGCTGCTTGATTCTTGTCCCAGACCATGTGTATGTACTCGATGCCATAGAACCTGCCTTCCAGCTTTCTGATCAATTTGTAGTATGCATCCATCTTCTCGCTGGTTGTGTCCCAGTCCTTGTTGAGTTGGTTGATGACCAGAGCAGAGTCTCCGTAGACGTAGAGACGTTTAACGCCAAGCTCAACCGCAATGCGCAAACCATGTAGGCATGCTTCGTACTTGGCGGCATTATTAGATGCTGGGAAATAAATCCTGAGGATGTAACGGAGCTGCTCCTTGGATGGTGACATGAAAAGGACTCCTGCTCCCGCACCATCAATGTTGAGAGAGCCATTGAAGTACATCGTCCAATACTCGTCGGTTCTGGTAGAGGCAGGCATGCTTAAGTCTGTCCATTCGACTGATGAAATCGACAAGTGCCTGAGACTTGATTGTAGTGTGGCTTGCAAACTCCAAGGAAAAGGGGCATAGCTCCATTGCCCATTTGACTGATGCGCCCGTTCGCATCCTTGTTGCTAATGGATGTCTCGCAGAGGGTACTCAGTCATGACCACCACACGATATCCATCGAAGTAGTGTTTCAACTTTTAGGATGTTATCAGTATGGCGTAGATCAACTTTTGAATCTATGGGTACCTAGTCTTGGACTCATTGAGTACCTCACTAATGAAATAGATTGGTCGCTGTACCTTGTAGACGTGGCCAGGCTTATCTCGCTCGACCACCATTGCCGTGGAGACTACTCGATTAGTAGCTGCAATGTAAAGCAGCAGTGTTTCGTCTTCTCTTGGAGCAGTGAGGACCGGAGGTGACGTAAGGTATTGTTTCAGCTGTGTGAAGGCAGTGTCTACTTCCTCCGACCACTCAAATTTTTCAGATGCTTTGAGTAGTTTGAAGAACGGTAATCCTTTTTTGCCTAATCTTGATATGAAATGGCTAAGGGCGGCCATGCACCCGGTGAGCTATTGAACATCCTTCACCTTCTTGGGCGGCTTTATGTCCAAGACAGCTTTAACTTTCTCTGGGTTAGGGCGTATGCCATCATGACTGACGACGTTGCCAAGTAGTATGCCAGAAGGAACACCAAAGATGCACTTCTTTGGGTTTAATTTCCACTAGAATGTGTTAAGGGCTGCAAAGGTGCGTTCCAGGTTGTCAACAAGGGTATGTGCTTCCTTGGTTTTGACGACTATATCATCAACATAAGCCTCGACGAGGTCGTCTTTTATCTCATCTTTGAGGCAAGCTTGTATAGCGCGTTGGTAGGTAGCTCTGGCGTTCTTAAGCCCGAACGACATGGTCGTGTAGCAGTAGGCGCCAAAAGGCGTGATAAAAGATGTCTTGATCTGGTCATCCTTTTTGAGAGCGATCTGGTGATAACCAGAGTAGCAATCGAGAAAGGAAAGGAGCTCACAACCGGCGGTTGAATCTATGACCTCATCTATGCGAGGTAAGCCAAAGGGGTACTTAGGGCAGTGTTTGTTGAGATCAGTGTAATCAACGCACATTCTCCATTCATTATCCTTTTTGCGTACAAGAACAGGGTTGGCTAACCACTTCGGATGATACACTTCTTTGATAAATCCGGCTGCCAAAAGCCATGTAACTTCTACCCTAATCACCTCCTTTTTGTCGCGAGCGAACCATCGTAGCTTCTGCTTGATAGGTTTGGCCTTGCCATTGACATTCAAGGAGTGCTCGATCAAGTTCCGAGGTACACCAGGCATGTCAGCAGGTTTCCATGTGAACACATCCACGTTGCTCCTCAGGAACCTGATGAGCGCATCTTCCTATTTGGGATCCAAGTTGGAACCGATAAGGGCCGTTCTGCTGGGATCGCCGTCGACCAGCTGGATCACCTTGTGCTCCTTGGACTTGATGTTCTTGCGAGGAGCCTCGAGCTCTGGGATCTCCAGGTGGTCGGCCGAGGTCTTCTTGGCATCGAGTATGGTTTTGGCCATGTGAATAGAGAGGTCGTGAGCCTCTGCTATTTTGAAACTGTCATCCTCATAGGTATAAGCTGCGTACACGTTGCCTCGGAGGGTTAGAACTCCTTTCTCGGTAGGCATCTTGAGCACCAGATACCTGTAATGTGGTATGGCCATGAACTTGGTGAGCGACGGTCGGCCAAGAATAGCATGGTAGGTGCCATCGAAGTCAGCGACCACAAAGTTGACATAGTCGGTGCGGAAGTGGTCTGGGGTCCCAAACTGCACAGGTAGCGTGATCTGCTCGAGAGGTGTAGAGCTCTGTCTGGGGAGAACACCCTAGAACTGTGCCTTGTATGGCTTGAGATCCGCCTGAGCTATCTTCAGGGCGGGTAGACTATTCTTGAACAGTATATCGATGGAGCTGCCGCCGTCGATCAGTACTCTGTCGAACTAGACCTTGTTGATACAAGGATTGAGGACCAGGGGAAAACGTCCTGGCTCAGGTATTGCAGCCCATTGGTCCTTTCTGCTGAAAGAGATTTCTCGGTGAGACCATGGAGGGAGCCACGGATCGGCGAGGAGGTTGTCGGCGTTGGCCACGTTCAAGCAAGCACGGGCGAGCAGCTTGTGTTCCCGCTTGGTCTCGATGGACACTTTGCCTCCAATGATGGTGTGCACGTGATCGGTTGGCTTGACGTACTTGTGACGAGGGTCTGCATCGTCGTTGTCGTTATCCTCATTGCGCTGTTCTCCTATGTCGTTAGGCTTGTCGGATGTATCCAGAGCCTGTTGATGCATATAGATAGACTTGAGAACGCGGCAATTCTCCATGGTATGGTTTGACTTAGGATGGAGCTGGCAGGGCCCTTTCAATGCTTTGGCGTAGTCGTCTTCGTAATTACGATGTCCGCCACCCTTTTTAACGATATTGACCTCGCCATCATCTTCCCGAGCATGCTTGCTCCTATAATCGTCACGGTGGCTACGCCGCTGATTACGTTGGTCACGGTGGTCGCAGGAGTCGTTGCGCTGGTTGCGGCGGTCAAAATTGTCATTCTGACCACGGTTGCCGTGGTAATCGTTGCGGTGTGGGGGGTGGTCGGAGCGTGGAACCCTTGCTGCTTCTTCAATAATTATCTTCTTAGCATCGTTGGCGTCCGCATATTTCTTAGTGGTGGCTAGGAGCGTTGTGACCGATTCAGGTTTCTTCTGAAGGAGCTTGTCTCTTAGGGCATCATGGAAGCGGAGGCCAGTGATGAAAGCCTCGATTGCCTCATTGTCGAAGATTGATGGGACCTTGATGCGCATCTCCAAGAAACGCCGAACGTACTCGCGTAGTGGCTCATCTTTCCGATCTTGGATCCATTGCAGATCGTACTTGTTGCCCGATTGTTCACAAGTAGCGATGAAATTGTCGATGAAGGCTTGCTTGAGCTCCTGCCAAGAATAAAAGTAGTTCGCCGGCAAGCTGACTAGCTATTGGTGACCTGCATGGCCAATAGCGGCTGGGAAATAGTTAGACATGACATGCTCATCAGCCATGGCTAATCTGCACGCAGTTTCGTAGAGCATGACCCATAATTCCGGGTTTTCCTTGCCATTGTACTTCTGAAGTTTCTCGAGCTTGAAATTCTTGGGCATATGACTTGGCAAAGGTGTGGAGTAAACTGCTTCAAACCCGGCGGGCCGTGGGCAGTGTCATATTCCATACGGCAATAGCTTTCATGGGATGAATGATCGTTGGCTCTCTGGTTGATGCAAGCGCGCAGATCACGTCCACCGAGGGTAATGGCAGGAGATCGTTATTGCCATCGCGGGTGATCTCGATTGCCATCTGGATTAGCCCTGCGACCATGGTTATCCGCGGTGATTGTCGCGGTTATCATGGCGGGTTATCATCCCAAACGTCACGGCGGTTTATCCTCCCGACGGCGGTTGTCGTCCGACCACCATCGTGACCACCATTTCCGCCTTGACGGTTGTCTGATGGGTCATTGTTGCGCAAGCCACGTTGGTTGAGTGGTTGTGAGCGACTTGAGTATTGGCAGCTGTGGCTTGATTCGATTGAAACGGATGGAGCCCGGGCTTGATTCACCATCTCTGTGGTCTAAGCCATAGCAGCCAGTCAGATAAGCTTGTATATCATCGCGAAACTGCCTGGGTTTCGGGAGTGTTGGGTAGCCGCTGCATTGTCGCCATGGCGATGGCTACGTTGGCGCTTGGAGTCTTGAAGACTTGTTTGTCCCCCCACCTTGTCGAAGGCATTGTTGAGGTCACATGGCTGGACCCTTATGCGTCGTGCCTCCTCTTCTGCTTTAGCTTCGATTTGCCGGCGATTAAACCGGTCAATATTGCAGTGCCTCGCACGCGCAGTCCTTTCTTGTTCCATTTGCACCAACTGCTGGTGGTTCGTCATTGCTGACAACGTTGATTAAATCCCCTCGCCTTGGCGAGAAAGACGGGAATTGTGGGGCCCATGAGGCGTGGTCTGGGATATCCAGATCGTATTCGATGCCTTCATCGTTGTGATGCTGGAGCTCAGTGTGGACGGAGGTATTAGATACGATGCCAGACGAGGAGCTGGAGTCGCCCTCTTGGACTATGTGGACGGATCCTTCTTGATAATCTTCGATCTAGATCATGTTGATGAAGTTGTGTGGCTTCGGCCAAGGTCGGTGCATAAAACACATATTCAAGCGGCGTTGTAGGTTATACGCGTAGCTAGAGGCAGCATTTCGCAGGCCGTAGGGCTGGGCCTAGTGGTTCTCCATTGAGGCTTCATACTTGGAGAGCCGGAGGCCCATCGCGGAGGCTGGCCGACGACGAGCGGAGCACCCTTCGAGAGTAGATATGACCACGAGATCTGTACCAAGCCGTGCAGGCCGGCTGGCCCAAACTAGTCGGGTAGATCTGTTGTGGGGAGCGGTTACCTGCTCATTAGGTTGACTTTGAATCGTACTTACCAGGGCTAGGGTTTCAGCGAGTTTGGTGCTGACCCGATCAATGGAATCAAGCAGGTCGGTGTTGTCGATCTGCTTCCCTTTGTAGTAGGGAGGTGGATGACGGGTTGTCGGCATGGCTGAAGATGATGCGGGCATGGTCGGAGCCAGATGTACCGTGGTCAGAGCCAGATCTATCGTGGTCGGAGCCGTATCCACCATGGTTGGAGCCGCATCCACCATGGTCGGAGCCGTAGCCGATGCAGGTGAGGTAATGGTTGATGCAGATTGAATCCACGCCTCCTCCGTGGCCATGGCGATGAAGTCATCAGAGCCGGTGGTCCAGGTGATCTGGTCGATGGTGAACGTGAGTCCGCTTGGCGTAGCCATGGGGCCAGAGGTGATGACCGTCTTGTTTGCTTGGAGAGCAGTACGCACACCCCCTACCTAGCGCGCCACTGTCGACGAAATATGGTCAGCAGTCTACCTAGGGGTATGCCCAAGGTAGTAGATTGTCGGCAGACAAATGCGCAAGCCACAAACAAGACGATGACGCAAGATAGACACAAGGTTTTATCCAGGTTCGGCCACCAAGAAGGCATAATACCTACGTCCTACGTCTGATTGTATTGCTGTATGTCAATGAGAGATGTTTTTTAGAGGGGTCCCCTACCCACCTTATATAGTCCGGAAGGCAGGGTTACAGATCTGGAAACTAATCCTAGCCAGTTACAATTGCTATACATGGCCAGATAAGGATTCCTATTCTAACCGACCAGGATCTTGCTTGGTTGCCAAATCTATTTTGACTCCTTACGCGGGACTCCGAATAGGTTGGTCGGGCCACGCGTTGTCTTTTGGTGGACCGAACCCACTGATCTAGGCTGGCCCAAGCCTAGCTATAAGGGTATAGGGGTTAATACCCCCATAGCTACGACTAGGTGAGTGAAGCCGCCTAGGCCCTTTTTGAGGGGTCCCACCATGTCGAGGCCCCAGACCATGAATGGCCAGGTGATGGGGATGGTTTGGAGCTCCTGTGCCAGCAAATGGGTTTGCCGAGCGTAGACCTAACATCCTTCACACCTATGAACAACCTCCTCTGCATCTCGTAGCGTGATAGGCAAGTAAAAACCTTGGCGAAAGGCTTTTCTAACTAGTGACCTTGGGGCCGCGTGATGTCTGCAAATCCTAGCATGGACCTCAAGGAGGAGCTGCTTCCCCTGGTTTGTGGGGATGCACTTCATGAGCACCCCTGATGGACTCCATTTGTAGAGCTCATCACCGAGCGCGACGAAGGTCTTGGCGCGTCAAGCGATCCATCGGGCTTTAGTCCTTTCAGGTGGGAGAACCTCCTTGAGGAGGTAGGCGAGTAGCGGTGCTCGCCAGTCGGTTTGATTGAGTGCCAATACAGTGACGTTGGCGAGGTGATGTCATCATGGAGGTACTAGGATCGGAGCCCCCGAGCGCTGGCCTAGCATCGGGGTCGGAGCCCCCGGGCACCTGCTGGGTGTTGGGGTGTGTCTAGACCAGACCTTCCAGGATGCAAGTGGATGGCTCATGGACGTCGTTGATGAAGACCCTGCTTGGGGATGGATCCCGCCTGGCGGCCAATTTTGCAAGAAAATCGGCGGCATCGTTGTCCTTTCGGGGGACGTGATGCAGCTCGATCCCCTAGAATTTGTCCTCGAGCTTGCGTACCTCTTGGCAGTATGCTGCAATGAGGGGGCTTTTGCAGGAGGACTCCTTCATGACCTGATCAATGACTAGCTCTAAGTCACCACGAATGTAGAGTCGCATGGCACCAAGCTCGATGGTGATGCGTAGTCCATTGATGAGGGCCTCATACTCCGCGGCGTTATTTGAGGCTGAAAAGTGGAGATGGATGGCATAGCGGAGCCTACTCCCATCTAGGAAGATTAGAACCACTCTAGCCCCCGACCCGAGCGCCATTATAGACCCATCGAAGTACATTGTTCAGTACTCGTGGGTGACGTCCGGGGTCGGTAGCTGCACCTCTGTCCATTCGGTGACAAAATCTATGAGATCCTAAGATTTAATGGTGGTACAAGGGATGTACCTCATGCCGTGGCCCATGAGTTCGAGTGCCCACTTAGAGATCCATCCTGTGGCGTCACGGTTGTAGATGATGTCCCCAAACAGGTATGAAGTGACGACTATGACTTCGTGGTCGGTGAAGTAGTGCAGGAGCTTCTAGGTCGCCATCAGCACAACATATAGGAGTTTCTGCACCTAGGGGTACTAGACCTTGGGGTCAGTGAGTACTTCCCCGATGAAGTATATGAGCCAGTGGACCTTAAGTTGGTGTCCCGGCTCCTCCCTTTCGACGACCAGCGCGGCGCTTACCACATGGTTGCTGGCCGCGATGTAGAGAAGTGGTTCTCCCCATTCGGGAGTGACGAGGATCGGGGCTGATGTTAGGGACTCTTTGAGGCTCTCCAGGGCCTACTAAGCTTCCTTAGTCTAGACGAAAGTGTTTAGTTTTTTGAGGAGCTTGTAGAGTGGCATCCCCCATTCGCCGAGCCAGGAGATGAATCGACTTAGGGCAGACTTAGGGCAGCCAGACAGCCGATGAGCTTTGCACGCCCTTGACGTTGTGTATGGGACCCATGTTGGAGATGGCTGTGATTTTTTCAGGGTTGGCCTCGATGCCATGCTCGGACATAATGTATCCTAGCAGCTTCCCCTTCGAAACCCTAAAAACACATTTTTTAGGATTCAGCCTGATGTTGAATCTTTGGAGGTCCATGAACATTGTGGCCAAGTTTGTGATCAGGTCACAAGCTTGAGTCGTTTTGACCACTATGTCATCAACATAGATGGCAATCGTTGATCTTGGTCACTTAGCTTGATCAGGCTGATCAAGCGGGTCAATTTGGTCGATGAAGCATTACTACATGCACCTTTGGTAGGTGGCGCCAGCGTTCTTCAAGCCAAAAGGCATGGTTACATAGCAGTACGAACCATATGGGGTGATGAATGAGGTTGCGAGCTGATCGGACTCTTTCATCGTGATCTGGTGATAGCCTGAGTAGGCATCTAGAAAGGAGAGGATCTCGCAACCCAAGGTAGAGTCGACTATCTGGTCTATGCGCGATAAAGGAAAGTGATCCTTTGGACACACTTTGTTGAGGCCAGTATAATCAACGCACATTCTCCATTTCCCGGTCTTCTTTTTAACAAGAACGGGATTGGCAAGCCAGTCGGAGTGGAATGCTTGTCTGATAAATCTAGCTGCTAGGAGTTTGGTGATCTCTTCGCCTATGGCCCTGCACCTTTCATCGTCGAAACGGCATAGGCGTTGCTTGGTGGGCTTCAAGCCTAGGATGAGGCGCAGTGCGTGCTCGGTGACCTCCCGCGGTATGCCTGGCATGTTAGAGGGCTACCATGCGAAGACATCATGATTGGCGCATAGGAAGTTGATGAGCTCGCATTCCTATTTGGCCGAGAGCTAGGTCCTGATCCGCACCGTCTTGGCTGGGTCGGTGGGGTCGATCCCCACCGCCTTGGTTTCCTCGAGCGGATAGAAGGTTGTTGAGGAGGTTGGTTTGTTGCAGCCTGGGACTACCGGGATCAATGATTCCCCAAGCCATGAGAGCTCGGACGAGTTGACGACCGTAGTGGTGAGCTCGTAGTGCTCGCGGTCGCACGTGAAGGCATGCGAGAAGGCACTGCTCATGATGATGACGTCGTTTGGTCCTGGCATCTTCAGCTTGAGATAGGTGTAGTTAGGGATTGCCATGAATTTGGCGTAGCATGGCCACCCCAAGATTGCGTGGTAGGACCCTAGAAAGTCCACCACTTCAAAGGTGAGGACCTCCGAGCGAAAGTTGGCTTGGTTGCCGAATGTGACGTGCAGGTCGATCTACCCGAGCGGGTATTCCTGCGCTCCTAGGATTACCCCGTGGAAGGGAGAGCCCGCCAGGCAGAGCTTTGACCGGGGGATAAGCATGGCGTCGAGGGTGTTGATGTAGAGGATGTTGAGGCCGCTGCCTCTGTCCATCAGCACCTTGGTAAGGCACTTCTTGCGGATGATGGGATTGACGACGAGCAGGTAGCATCCTGGTCTCGGGATGTGGGAGGGATGGTCCCTCTGATCGAAGGTGATCGGAGATTCCGACCAGCTAAGGAAGGAGGAGATGGCCATCTCAGCGGTGCATGCCTCCCTGTAGCGTACCTTGTGCTGACGCTTGGACCAGATGGCGTCGGATCCACCGAAGATCATGATGCATTCCTCAGCATTGGGAAAACCATCTCTGTCCTTGCCCGCCGTGCCTCCTTTCTTGGTTGCCGCCTCTTTGCCATCCCCTTCTTTTGGCCCGTCGGCCTATCGTAGGAAACATTTGAGGAGCTCGCAGTCCTTGTAGAGGTGTTTGATGGTGTAGGCATGGTTAGTGCATGGACTGTCCATGAGCTTGTTGAAGTGGTCAGGCAGTCCCTGTTGGGGCTGCTTGCCCATGCGATCAGCCACGGCGACCAACGTGGTGTTGTCCAATCGGCGCCGATCCTTTTTGTTCTTCTTGCCCCTCTATGTGGAGGGGCCCTCATCTTGGTCCGTGAGCTTGGCCTTGCCTTTGTCTTGACCCCCATTGATGACCGCTCTGACCGCCTCCTCACCGAAGGCGTGGTTAGTGGCGACGTCGAGCAGGTCGTGGGTGGTACGGGGCTTCAGGCATCCAAGCTTGTGGATCAGGGACTCGCAGGTCGTCCTAGAGAGGAATACGCTGATGACATCCGCATCGATGACATTAGGGAGGGAGTTTCATCATTAGGAGAACCTACGGATATAGTCCTACAGGGACTCGCTGGGCTCCTGTTGGCAACTACTGAAGTCCTAGGAGTTTCTAGGGCATACATGTCCCCTAGAAATTCTCGACGAAGACCCTCTTGAGGTCCACCTAGTCGCAGATGCTGTCGTGCGAGAGGAATTCAAGTCATGCCCGAACATGTTCCCCCACGCAGATGGGGAGATACCGAATGATGAAATAGTCATCATCCACCCCTCCGGCTCGGCAGGCAAGCCAAAAATCTTCAAGCTAAATACTGGGGTTTGTCTCCCTAGTGTAGTTGGTGATGTTGGTGGGCGGTCGGAAGCGCTGTGGGAACAGCGCTCTCCAAATACGCTGGCCAAAGGCCCTCAGGGCTAGGACTTCGATCGTCCAGCCAGCGACCGTGCCTAGGGCGCGTTTAACCGCTCCCCTCGATGGTTCGGCTAGGATCCATGTTGCCTGCTCTCACCGTCGCCCAATGGACGTCATCATCATGCCAGGCCTGATGCCGGTTGCTGACGACGTTGTGAGCATCTTGGTGCGGACCGGGCCACTCGTGTACCGGCGGTCGGTGCGGAGCAGGCGCTAGGTCGGACCGAGGCACAGCTGCTACCTCCTGAGCCGCACCTAGCAGCTGTAGAGGCGAGCGGATGGAGCCATCCGTCTGGCGTGTCCCTTCTCCCCCAGTCGGGAGAGAGGGCGTGTGTTGGAGTCGCTATGTCAAGCTTTTCGCTTGTTGTATGGTGGCAGCTGCTACTACAACCCAGACGTTTCGGTAGACCGCCCGCTCCTAGGGGTCGATGGGCTCAGGAATGCCGTGCAGAAGCATTGTTGCAGCAGCAATGTTATGGCTAGCCCAAGCGAACTATGGGAGATCGTTCCCCTCGTTCATGATGTCGTGTTGGACCTGGCGAGCACGACCCCGAGCGCCACGCGTCGGGTTATGTGCATGGGGTGCAACGTGCTGCACCAAGCTTGCCGGCGTAGGTGGCAGCTAGTTCTACTGCTGTTTTTGTAGTTCCTCGGCGTGCCCTTGCGCAAATGCGAGGGCTGCCGCACGTGGGTCTAGAGGGGTGTGAGTTTGCGTAGACTCCACAATGACTAGCGGCTGTCCTAGAACGTCCACCATAGCGCACTCTCGGGACAGACAGTGGCTAGGTGCCACATCGCTAATGCTGGAGCCGTCGCTCTCACCCTCATCATCTGGGAGTTCGTGGAAAGTGGTAGGAGCATAGCTCGCCATTCCCACAAATTCGGATATGAGGGGGATGGCGGCAGCGTCCCTCGAAGCCCCCGAGCGCACACGTCTGCGGGGGACGCGAGGCCATAGGGAAACCGATCGTATGATGTCTACGATGCGGTCAATACGGTCCCTCAGATAATCAGCGGGAGATAGTAAATAGAGAGTAAATTATAGTATGTATATTACTCACAGCGGGGTTTGAGCAGAGGGTTTGATCAGAATGAAGCGTAGATGCCTCGTCGTTGAAGTCGTCGTGCATTCCGGAACCAATGGAGGGCGCCCCTCCGATGGGTGCTGGAACGAGAGTCTCCTTGCGGAGGCATAGTACGCCGAGCCGATCGGCAACGAAGTCCAGGCTTCCGAAGAGGAAGGCCTGGGATGGCTCGAAGATGGGTGGAACCCATATCCCAACCGGTGGGATTGCAGGAAACTCCAGTGAGCCAAAGCGAGTCGTATCGCTTGAGTTCGCCACGGCAAAGGTGGTGGAAAAGTGGGCCATCCGATGACCAAAAAGTGTTGAACGTACAACGCCTTCCCCATGGATGGCGCCAACTGTCGGTGCAGAAAGTGACCAACAAGTAAATATTTGTAGTTTTGTCGTACGTTGTGATCGGAGGTGGCCTAGCACTCAATGACACAGGGTTTATACTGGTTCAGGCAATGTGCCCTACGTCCAGTTCAAGTTGGTCGGTGACTTTATTCCTGAGCCCAGGTGCTCAAAGTTTGCAGTGGGGTTACAAACGAGAAGGAGAAAGATGGGGTGTACAAGAGGTCCGGTCGGACTCCAGTCAGAAGGGTGGAGAGCGATAGGAGCTCCGTTATGAGCTAAGTGTCCAAGCATGTCCTTGAGGTTCGAACCTGGCGGTTCTGTGGTTGTGAACTAGTGAACTTGATTGATCTAATGAATTTGGAATGACTCTCATGTTGGGAGAGAGCGCATCCCCTTTTATAGATGAAGGGGATGGCCTTACAAGTGAGAGGGAGAGAGTGCGTATGCTTCTAAGCCTTGTTGCTCACGCCGGTGGGTACAAGATGATGGTAGGTGCCCACAACACTGTTGGATGTCGTATGCACGCGGGAGGTTGTGTTGTTTTGTCCAGGTATGGCAGATGTCGGTACCTGCTATACTGTTGATGCCCAGAGACATGTGAGGAGTTTCACCATGTTCACTAGGTACGGTAAATGCCGGCGCCCGCAACACTATCGATGCCTAGAGGCATGTGGGGGAGCCTTACCGTATGGGAGTTATTGACGCCCACAATACTGTAGGGAAAATATCGGTGCCTACAATATTGTTTATGTCAGAGAGGTTGCAGAGTACTGTTTCTGTAGGTGTATAGGGTATGGTCCCTGTTATTGTGGTTTGACTTGTGCGCCTTGCTTTGTTTTCTCCGTTCGTTCCTTGGTTCTTTCCGAGTGGGCATCCCTGGTCGGTTGGTCCCAGTCAGCTCTGATTGCGCCAGTCGGAGAAGAGCAGTGAGCAGGGTTTTTGTGTACCCCGGTCGGAGACGTGGGGTCAAAGTCGGAAGTAATGCTTTGGCCAGGCCTTCCGATCGGAGAGGCCGTCCGGAGGCCGACTGGAGACCGAAGTGAGACCTCCAGTTAGAAAGGTGGGTCGGAATCGGAAAACGGGCATCGCTCCTCCTCGGCCAGACCTTCCAGTTGGTGATTGGATCGCCCTTTTGGCCTGTTGTTTAGATACTTGGGCCGGCCTTATGAGTTGCGCGTTGTCTGCTTGGGCCAAGCCTTTGTTGGGAAGACGGTCTGTGAGGGATTCCGGGATTATGAACCCGAGAGATGGTGTGCTCTCCATGGCTTGATTCCAGGTTGCGCAATTCTTGCTAATCGCCATATTGGAAACACGGGGGGTAGTCCTATGTGTCAAATGGTGCGGAGGATACAAGCATATACTCTTTTCATGTGATAGAGCCAAGGAAGCATGGAGGGCGCCGGGCATTTGGGACTCGATTGCACAGATGCTCACTGTGGACCGGTCTGGCTTAGTAGTTCTGGCGGAGGTGATTAGAAAGGACAAACATGTCCGATCATTGGACGTTGGTTTAACAGAACTGGTATTGACCGGAGGCTGGTATATTTGGTGGGAGCGTCGACAACATGTACACGGTGAAGCTATTCAGAGACCTTCCAGGTCAGCAATGTCTATTGCGGCTCTATCTAGGGATTATAAATTGGCTACAAAGATGACATCAACAATTCGCAAGGGATGGCAAAAGCCTCCGGAAGGAATGATAATGGTGAATGTTGCCGCATCGTTTGATGATGATGTGGGGTGTGGTAGTATAGTAGTAGTAATCATAGACCACTCAGGGGGGTGTTAGCTGCTGCACATAGCTTTGTTGCTCATGTGATTGATGCGCCTATGGCTGAGGCATATGCACTAAAGGAAGGTCTACTGCTGGCACAACACATTGGGGGTAATCGTCTCATCATCCAGTCTGATTGTATGGAGGTAGAAGGAACAATGAATGAAGGTGGTTTCTCGGCAAACTCAGCAACAGCCATCTATGACGAATGCAACATTATATGGAGTGGTTTCCAGGAGATTTCTATAGAGCACTGCAACAGGGATGCAAACCGTGTAGCACATGAGTTGGCAAGGCGGGCTATGCAAACTAAGACAAATTGTATTTGGGACGATGAGCCCCCTTGAGTTTGTGCTGGACGATGTAAATATTCTTCAATAATAAAGCTTGTGGTATGCATTGTCAAAAAAAAAAGTTGCTCTTAGAGCAATCTCAACCTAGAAACTCTAAGATAGTTTCTATACGTGCCAAAATCATAAAGACACTAAATATAGAAACTATATTCTCAATCGATATTTTTTTTTCAAAATAAATCTCTGCCGATCATATGTTTTCTTTCTCCATCATCTACTTACTATATCTCTTCACATCTTGACTCCCGTGTATACATAATTTCTCATCTAAAAAACTATTTCCGCCCCCCCCCCCCCCCCCTCCTCTCTCTCTTCTTTAATTCCATTGCCACAACATTATTCTGCTTAGTTAACATCTTAATTAACAAACATAAAAATCATCTAGTTTCTAAGTTGAAAGTACCCTCTGTTTCCATGCTCTGTTGTTCAATCGTGTAGTGATATGCTGCAATGGCTCCTCTACACCTGGGAGATCAACAAAAGTGAAGACCTAACAAAACCATTATCGAAAGAAGAGCGGCAAGCATAACACTGAAAAAAAAACAAACATATATAGTCCAAAAAATATCAACGCAAATTTACAAACAGGAATACCTCAAATCATTACAAAAGCTATCAAGTAAACAGAGTCCGTTTTCCATCATACTTATGATAGTCTAATATCTCCAAAGTCCGAACTAGCTTAGATAGGAGAATTTAGATTTCAACAGAGTATTTGTAAATTAAAACAGAGGACCAATTGAATACGGTAAAGCTCATGAAAGAACAACTCAAATAGAATGCCAACTATACTTAATATTTGTAGGATCCAAGTTTTGATATTCACTAGGTGCCACTGAATGTGAAACTGCTGCTTTTATGTCGATGTTAACATTGATGAAGTATCTCTTCCATTACAGAGTACACAATCTGAAGCTGGCCATTATTGCTGCCCTTGCTACACCTCTAGACGTAAAACTATACTTAATGAGATTTATATACCACTAACACTTTTGATTCCCTTTCCAACTCCTCATCAGTTCCAAGAACAAAATTTTCAACAAAATTAAGGAAAAAGAGAAACGGGATTTGTGTGTGTAGGGAGTGTTAGCGTGAGGCCACATGGGCCTAGATACCCAGGGCTGTTATAGTAGGTGATTTGGTATTAGGCAAGGATCCTCCTGATTGGGTATTGATCTATAAACCTCTGGTCATCCTTGCCTATATATTGTACACCCCTTGTACTCCTGATAATCAATCTACTATTATTCCTAAGACATATCTGCTTTCATGGTATCACGAGTCTAGGTCATCACCCTGATTCACCTTCCGCTGCCCTAGCGCGCCTCTCTAGCTGCGCCTCCCCCCTCCTCCCCTGGCTGCGCCCTTCGTGCCGGCATCCCGTGCTGTGCAGTGATCTCCATGGGTGGGACTCCCCCCACTTACTCCTCGCGCCGCCGCCGCCGCCCCCGCCGCCGACTCTGACCCCCCGGCCTCTGCCCTAGAGTCTGATGCCAAGGAAAAGGCCGCTGTCACCGCGGCTGATGCAGACGCTATTGCGCGCCTACGTGGCCTCCCGCAAGAAGGCCTAGGCTAACGCCGTGGCACGTGCCGCCACTGTCGAGAAGGAGGCTCAAGACGCCACTTTGGAGCATGTGGGGGTATTAACCCCTATACCCTTACGGCTAGGTTTGGGCCGGCCCGGACCAGGGGGTCCGGCCCACTAGAAGACGACGCGCGGCCCAGCCGATCTGCTCAGAGTCCCGCGCAAGGAATCAAGGCAGACTTGGAGATCAAGCAAGATCCTGGTTGGTTAGAATAGGAGTCCTTATCCGGCCACCTATAGCAATTGTAACTGGTTGGGATTAGTTTCTAGATCTGTAACCCTGCCCCCCAGACTATATAAGGCAGGCAGGGGACCCCTCTCAAAAATCATCTCATTTACATACAGCAATACAATTAGACGCGGGACGTAGGTATTACGCCTTCACAGCGACCAAACCTGGATAAAACCTCGTGTCTGTCTTGCGTCACCATCTCGTTCGTAGCTTGCGCACCTATCTACCGATAATCTACTACCTTGGGCATACCCCTAGGTAGACTACCGACCATATTTCGTCGACAGTGGCGCGACAGGTAGGGGGTGTGTGTACTGCTCCCTAGATGAACAAGATGGTCATCATCCCCGGTTCCATGGCTACACTGAACGGCCTCACGTTCACCATCGGCCAGATCACCTGGACCACTGGCTCTGACAACTTCATCGCCATGACCACGGAGGAGGCGCAGATCTAATCTGTGTCGACTACTGCTTCACCAGCATCAGCTACGGCTCCGACCACGTTGGATCTGGCTCCGGCCACACCAGCATCGTCTTCAGCCACGTCGACAACTCGTCGTTCGCTTCCTCGCTACAAAGGGAGGCAGATCAACAAT
The DNA here is from genome assembly GCF_019320115.1 of Miscanthus floridulus. Taxonomy (NCBI): domain Eukaryota; kingdom Viridiplantae; phylum Streptophyta; class Magnoliopsida; order Poales; family Poaceae; genus Miscanthus; species Miscanthus floridulus. The sequence continues at coordinate 126,520,224 of NC_089587.1, forward strand.
ATCGACCTGCTCGACTCCATCGATCATGTCGGCACCAAGCTTGCTGAAACCCTAGCTCTGGTAGATTCGATTCAAAATCAACCTATCGAGCAGGTAACCACTACCCACAACAGATCTACCTGACTAGCTCGGGCCAGTCGTCCTGCATGACTCGGTACGGATCTCGTGGTCACGTCAACTCCTGAAGGGCGCTCCATTCGTCGCAGACCAGCCCCCGCAACGGGTCTCCGGCTCTCCAAGTGCGAAGCCTTGATGGAGAATTACCAGGCTCAGCCCTACGGCCTGCGAAACACTGCTTCCAACTACGCGTACAATATACAACATTGCTCGGATCTGTGTTTTATACATCGACCTCGGCCAAAGCCACGCAACTTCGTCAACATGGTTCGGATTGAGGAGTATCAAAGAAGGATCGGTCCACATAGTTCAAGAGGGCGGCTCAAGCTCCTCGTCCAGCATCGCATCTAATGGCTCCGTCCACACTGAGCTTTAGCATCGTGACAATGAAGAAGTTGAATACAATCTGGATATCCCAGACCACTCCCCGAGGTTCCCACGATTCCCATCCTTCCCACCAAGGCAAGGAGACTTGATCAATGTCGTCAGTAATGACGAACCACCAGCAGTTGACGAAACAGAACAAGAAAGGCTAGCACGTGAAGTACGCAATATTGACCGGTTTAATCATAGACAAGCCGAAGCCGAGGCAGAAGAGGAGGCACGGCGCATAATGTTCCAGCCACGCGATCTCAACAATGCCTTTGATAGGGTAGGGGAAAAGCAGGTCTTCAGGACTCCAAGCGCCAATGTAGCTGTTGCTATGGCGATAATGCAATGACTACCCAATACCCTAGAAATCCAAGCAATTCGTGATGATGTACAAGCATACCTGACGGCTGCTATAGCCCAGACCGCAGAGATTGCAAACCAAGCCCGGGCTCTGTCTGTCTCAGTCGAATCAAGCCGTAGTCGCCAGTACTCAAGTCGCCCACAGCCACCCAACCAACATGGCTCGCGCAACAACGACCCACTAGACAACCGTCAAGGCGGAAACGGTGGTCATAATGGCGGTCGGGACAACAACTGCAATGACTACCGAGACGACAACTGCCATGACTACCAAGACGACAACCGTCGCGACAACCGCGACAATCGTCGTGATAACCGTGGTCGCGTGGTCAACCAGGGTGGCAATTGGGATCGCCGTGATGGCAATAACGATCTCTGCCATTCCCTCGGAGAACGTGATCTACACGATTGTATTAACCAAAGAGCCAACGATCGTGCATCCCACGAAAGCTATCGCCGTATGGAATATGATACTACCCACGGCTCTCCGGGTTTGAAGCAGTTTACTCCTCACCTTCGCCAAGTCGTGTGGCCAAAAAACTTCAAGCTCGAAAAACTCCAGAAGTACGACAACAAGGAGAACCCCGAGTTATGGGTCATGCTCTACAAAACCGCGTGCAGATCAGCCATGGTTGATGAGCACGTCATGTCTAATTACTTCCCAGTCGCCGTCGGCCATGCAGGCCACCAATGGCTGGTCAGCTTGTCGGCAAACTACTTTGATTCTTGGCAAGAGCTCAAGCAAGCATTCATCGACAACTTCATTGCTACTTGCGAACAACTCGGCAACAAATATGATCTGCAGCGGATTCGAGATCGCAAAGATGAGCCACTGCGCGAGTACGTCCGACTCTTCTTGAAGATGTGCATCAAGGTCCCATCAATCTCCGACAATGAGGCAATCGAAGCTTTCATCACTGGTCTCTGCTTCCACGATGCCCTAAGGGACAAGCTACTCCGCAAAAGACCTGAATTGGTCACAACACTCCTAGCTACTGCTAAAAAATATGTGGACGCCGATGATGCTAAAAAGATAATCATCGAAGAAGTAGCAAGGGTTCCACGCTCCGACCACCCCCCACACCGCGATGACTACCGCGGCAACCATGGTCAGAACAACAATTTTGATTGCCGCAACCAGCACAACAATTTTTGTGACCACCACGACCAGCGTAATCAGCAGCATAATCGCCGTGATGATTACAGGGGCAAGCGTGCTCGGGAAGATGACGGCGAAGTCAACATTGTTAAAAAAGGTGGCGGACGTCGCAACTACAAAGAAGACTATGCCAAAGCATTGAAAGGACCCTGCCAGCTCCATCCCAAGTCAAACCATACCATGGAGAATTGCCGTGTTCTCAAATCCATCTACACATGCCAACAGGCTCTGGATAAATCCGACAAGCCTAACGACGCAGGGGAGCAGCGTAACGAGGACAACGATGATGAAGACGCAGATCCCCATCACAAGTACGTCAAGCCAACCGACCATGCCCACACCATCATTGGGGCAGAGTGTCCATCGAGACCAAACAAAAGCGCAAGCTGCTCGCCCGCGCTTGCTTGAACGTGGCCAATGCCGACAACCTCATCGCCGATCCATGGCTCCCTCCTTGGTCTCACCATGAGATCTCCTTCAGCAGAAAGGACCAATGGGCTGCAATACCTGAGCCAGGGTGTTTTCCTCTGGTTCTCGATCCTTGTATCAACAAGGTTCAGTTCGATAGAGTGCTGATTGACGGTGGCAGTTCCATCGATATACTGTTCAAGAACAGTTTGCCAGCCCTGAAGATAACCTAGGCTGATCTCAAGCCATACGAGGCATAGTTATGGGGTGTTCTCCTCGGACAGAGCTCCACACCTCTCAGGCAGATCACGCTACCTGTGCAATTTGGTACCCCAGACCACTTCCGCACCGACTACGTTAACTTCGTGGTCACCGACTTCGAAGGCACCTACCATGCTATCCTTGGCCGACCAGCGCTCACCAAGTTCATGGCCATACCTCACTATAGGTATTTGGTGCTCAAGATGCCTACTGAGAAGGGGGTTCTAACTCTCAGGGGCAACGTATACGCAGCTTACACCTGCGAGGATGACAGCATCAAAATAGCAGAGGCTCACGACCTCTCTATTCGCATGGCCGATACTGCTGCGGCACGCACTCGTGATGCCCTAGCCCGTGCTGAACAGGAGTGCGCCGCTACTGGCGCACCTAACACCGATGATGACGACGCGCCTGGCGCTGATGATGATGACAAACCCCCTTTTGATGTGGAGGATCGCACCTCAAACCACCACGATCTTCATCAAGCCCTGCTCCTGCATGAAGTCGCCGCCATCGCCAATCTTCATGCCCAGGCAGTCGCTGTACAGAACATCTAAAACCTTGTTAGGGTCATCGTCGACCTCAATTCCGACAAGTATAATCGGTGGCGCGATCAATTGCTCCTCATTGTCGGGAAGTTCTCCCTTCAAGATCATGTCCTGCAGGATGCTCCAACACCTGGGTTCCCTGACTGGGCACGCATGGACTGCATTGTCCAGTCATGGATCCTCAACACCATCTCTGATGACCTTGCCGAGATGATCTCGGCCCAAAACGGCACTGCCCGCACCACCTAGCGTGTTGTTGAGTCCCAGTTCTTCAGCAACCGCAAGACACTAGCCCTCTACCTCGATGCCAAGTTTTGGAACTTCATTCAAGGTGATCTATCCATCACAAATTACTGCAGGGACTTCAAGCACACGACAGACATGCTCGATGACTTGGGTCAGGTCGTCACCGACCGCAATCAGGTGCTTAACGTCATCTGTGGTCTGAACGAGCAGTTCAAGATCATCGGCATGCATCTCCAGCGTGGTCATCCCTTCCTCATGTTCCTGGATGCCAAAGCCGATCTCCTCATGGAGGAGCTGACAATGGACAACCAGACCCCCTCTCAGCAAACCGCCCTTGCTACTTCCACCAACACCGGCTCTTCGCCAACCCCGCTCCCTCCAACTGCTCAGTAGCCCGACACGGGCGGCTCACGCTCTGGGAGCGTGTCTTCTTCATCGTCCAAGAGCCGTCACAGCAAGCGTGGTGGCAAGTGCAATGGCTCTGGATAGCGGCCAGCGGCCAGCCTACAGGCATCAGCTCCTAGCCCGTTGCGCCGTCCAAGCATGGCAGTTCCAGCACCAGGGGCACCCTGTGGCCCTCATTCTTCAACCCGTGAGCCACGTCCATCCAATGGTCCGGTCCGTGGCCTCTGCTCGCGCCTCTGTCGGCGCCCACACACCAGCAGACACTATTGGTGCAGCCGTCAGCCCAGCAGCCGGCCACAACCGGCCTACTATGGACCACACTGGCCAATGGTCTGCTCCCACCAGTTAGTGGGCGGCGCCACCTCCTCCTGGGGTCTACAACCCGATGGCTAGGCTTCCCTCCTAGGATCAACCCTCCCTAGCGTCAACGTTCAGCACCATGACACTGAACCAGCCCCAGAACAACAACGAGTGGTACTTCAATGCAGGTGCTACATCTAAATGGCCTCACGTTCCAATATTCTTTCACATACAACTTCCCTACGGTATCCTATTCCTTCCTCCATTGTTGTCAGTAACGATTCTTTACTTCCCGTTACAGCTACTGGCACTACTGTTATTTCACCTTCCTTACATCTTAATAATGTTTTGGTCTCTCCACAGCTTATTAAGAATCTTATTTTCGTTTGCCAGTTTACTCTCGATAACAATTGCTCTGTTGAGTTTGACCTGACTGGTTGTTCTGTGAAGGATCTTCAGTCTCGGAACATGATCGTCAGGTGCAATAGCTCTGGGCCATTGTACCCTCTTCATCCACCGGCTGCGCACTCCCTGGTCGCCGACTCTAGGTCTTCGCTTTGGCATCGCCGCCTCGGTCATCCTGGACATGAGGACATCTTCAAACTAGCGTCGTCTAGTCTTCCTGCTTGTCGTCAGGATAGTTCATCTCTTTGTCACGCTTGTCAGTTATGCCGCCATGTGCGTCTTCCATTTCATATGTCAGCGTCTACAGCGTCCAATAATTTTGATCTTATACATTGTGATCTATGGACATCCCCTATTCTCATTGTATCGGGCTATAAATACTATTTGGTCATATTTGATGATTGCTCTCATTATACATGGACATTTCCTTTAAAACTTAAATCTGACGCCTTTTCGACGCTAGTTTCCTTTTTTGCCTATATTTCTACCTAGTTCAGCACCACAGTCAAGGCAGTTCAGTGCGACAATGGATAGGAGATCGACAACTCTAGTTCTCGCACGTTCTTCCTCACTCATGGTGTTCATCTTCGTATGTCATGCCCCTACACTTCGCCTCAGAACAGTAAGGCCGAGCGCATCATTCATTCCCTTGACAATTTTATGCGTTATCTTCTGTTCTAGGCATCTCTTCCACCCTCCCTTAGGGTCAAAGCCCTACAAACAGCCACCTACCTCATCAACATTTTGCCCACCAAGACGCTTCGATCATCCACCCCACACTTTGCCCTCTTCGGTATTGTGCCTTCCTTTGACCACCTTCGCGTCTTTGGTTGCAAATGTTATCCCAATATGTCTGCCATAGCTACTCACAAACTCTCACCTCGGTCTACCCTATGTGTTTTTCTGGGTTATTCAGCTCATCACAAAAGATACTGCTGCCTTGATCTCTCTTCCAACAGATTGATCATCTCTCGCCATGTTGTTTTTGATGAGTCGTCCTTTCCCTATGCTGAACATGATTCTTCCCCATCACAGGCCGACTTTGATTTTTTGGATGTGACTGACTATGTCTCGGCTCCTATCGGATCCCCACAAAGGTTTATCTCTACAGATTCCAGCGCCCACCCTCCCGCACAGCCACGTGCAGCTGCACCTGGCGATGTCACGGATGGTCTAGCAACGCATGATGTGCTCCCAGCCGGCCTCATGACCCTGCCTACAGAGCCATGTGTGGCCTTGGCGCCTTCGTCCACGATGACTACTCCATCCGCACAACCACATGCGGCTCCTCCACCCTCGTCCACGATGACTACTTTGCCTTCGCTGTCACCGGGCGCGCGTGGTCCTCCACCCGGCTTCCCGCTTCTGGTGGCCACCCCACAGCCGTTCCCAGCGCCCGTCATCAAGCATGTCTAAACTCGCCAGGGACCGACCGCTGCGGTGGTGCCTTCTGCTAGCAGCCCTGCTGCAGCGCCTGCCACCAGCCCTACTGCAGCGTCTGGCGGTCCTCCTGCTACACCACTGCCCAAGGGTGTCGTTGTTGTTCCACCAGTACGCAACCAACACTCCATGGCAACGCGTGCAAAGAGCAGCTACCGGATTCCAGCTCTCTACCATGCCACACCGCTGTCTCCTGTGCCCAAGACCTTCCGTAGTGCCCTTGCCGACCCATGTTGGCACGCTGCTATGGAAGAAGAACATGCTGCCTTGTTGAAGAACCACACATGGGCACCAATGTGGTCACACAGGAAAAAAAAACCATTTCCAGTAGTTTATTTATTATTGTATTTGGATTAATGTAATAATAGTTGATAATTGTTTCTTTTTCAACAGAAGTCTTGAGTTCATGAGCTGAGGTAAAACTAGAAGTTTGATATTTTGATATTCAAGTTTCACGCTTTGAGCAAAATATTGAATAAATTATTTAGTGTTTCTATAATCGATTACTTTAGTGAGTACGTAGATTGGGCCTGAATAAAAAAAAATTAAGTACTTCACCTGCTCCATATTATAAGTTATTTTGGTTTTATAGATACATAGTTTTTACTAGATATATAGAAATAGAGGATGTTTAGATACATAGACAATGTATCTATGAAAAATGAAAACGACTTATAATTTGGAATGAATGGAGTAATGGATTCCAAATTAAAATAATAGAAGATTTGAGTTGCAAATTGAAAGCTTAAATATTGTTTAAAGATTCGAAATTTCAAGTGCCGAAGGTTGACCCGTGTAACCACAAAGTTGCAGTTTTTTTATTCCTTTCCGTCTAAACTACTGATAATAAGCTAATATATAGTGAGAAACACAATTTCCACATCAGAAAGTCATTTTCTTCTTGTTTCCACTTCTTAAGGCTTGAGGTGCCCCAAATTATTGTCTTATGCATTCGTAACTGTTTCCCCATGTCTAATCCAATATTTTCTGCTCTGGACATTATTTGTCAATACTTTCTTGGAAAAAATTCAATACAAATAACAATTTATATATTCCCTTTAATCCCTAGGAGGGAAATTACAGTATTTGCCACACTACCGAACAGTCATCACTCAGTAGCCATCCTCTAAAAAAAAGCTCACAAAATTGTCACATCAGTCTTTTTGCACTTGATGGCATGCCGCTCCTTATATCTTCCCGTAATTAGTGTTATAGTTCAGTTTCATTTGTCTAGTATTCCCTAAAGTCTGCTTTCGTCTTTTCTGTTTAATTCATACAAATTGTAAGTTAGAAAATCATAACCCTGATTATATGGTCGAGAGATCCATCACTATGGGAAACAGGCGGCACTCGGCAAAGGCCTAAAAACACTCGGCAAATGCTTTGCCGAGCGCTGCACTCGGCATAGGCCACTCGGAGAAAAAAAAGTCGGCAAAGCCTTCTTTGCCGAGTGTTATTTGTCGGGCACTCGGCAAAGCCTTTGCAGAGTGTCGACCGTACACTCGGCAAAGAAAAGTAGCCGTTAACGGGGCGCTATCATGACGTTTGCTTTGCCGAGTGTCTCATGTACGACACTCGGCAAAGAATTTATATAATTTTTTCCCAAAATTGTTTGCCGAGTGTCGGCTCTCGGCAAAAAAAAAATATTTTTTTTAAAAAGTCTCTTTGCCGAGTGTTTGTAGTAACACTCGGCAAAGCCTTCCCCTTTGCCGAGTGCCGTGGCCTGACACTCGGCAAAGGGCCCAGCTTTGCCGAGTGTCTTTGTCATTACACTCGGCAAAGCTGGGAAATCTGGTGTTTTCATGCAGTTTTTGCCAGCTTTGCCGAGTGCAGTGGGTGTTGCACTCGGCAAAGAGGCCTTTGCCGAGTGTGACACTCGGCAAAGCGTCTATAATTGCCTATTTTTTTCTTGTTTTTACATTCCAACACTTCCATCACACATTCAAATAGAAAATTTCACAGATATTCATCATATTCTTCAAATCCATGACATTCATCACACATCCATCCCATTATCACACATTCATCACTTACATATCACAAACACCATTTAGAAGTCACAAACATAAGTGTCTGAATATATCACATCGAAATTCACAAGTTCAAAAGTTGTTCATCATCTAACATCCAGTTTATTACCACAATTCCATGAACATGGAGAAGTTCAAACTCATTACCAAATACGCCTTTGATCGGGCGGTGACTGATACGGATCCTAACGATTAGGCGGATTATTGGAACCCGCCGACTGAGGCTGCACAAAGGAGTATATATTCTATGTGTTAGACATGTACTTGGCAGCTAATTAGAAATTAGTTGCATGTAAGAGACTGCAATTAACTTTCATACTCATAGGTGTAAGTCCATCCCTGGGTGAGGCTGCAGGTGGAGGTGGTGGAGCGAGCAGCTCAGGTGGCACAGCAAGACCCGTATGTTGCCCAAGGCTTTGAAGAAAGCCCGTGATGCTCGACAACCGATTCTCATAGGTCTCCGTGATGCCCGTCAACCTACTCTCATAGGTCTGACGCTGGGACATCAGCTACGCCTGCAGCTCTTGACGCTGCCGAGCTTCTTCTTCGAGCCGGGCCTGCAATATTTCACTCCAATGTTTCAGTAATGCATAGCTAATTATGGTGTTTAAAAGTCAATATACGACGAGTCAAACTGAAATTACCTCGAGGACGTCGACCCGCTGCTGTGCAACGGTCGGCCGTGTGCGTATGGCCAGGCTCTCGCTCGTGCTCCGGGCTCGGATCATGGAGAGGTCGGGGACAGCGGTCGAGTCGATTGTGCCATCGGCAATCCACATGTGGCCGTGCTTCTTCCCTCCTCCCAACCTCATGACAAGCTCCGTATCAATCTCCTGCATGCACGGGTCGAAGTCTGGCCCATGGACTGACCTTGCCGCCGACGTGTACTCGTTGATGCAGATGTGGACGCTCGGGTTCGTGTACTCCTGGGGCCCGTCCTCCAGGCTGAAGGAGACGTCAGACGTCGCCTTTCCCTTGTGGGACATGCACCATGCCTGGAAGTCCGAGCACTCCTGGCCTTGATGTGCCACCCTCTACGAGAAACACATCAAGAAGATTAGAAATCAGTCATAATTGAGCATCAGAATAGATAAATGAATTCGTGTACCCATGCGTCTCTATATCCGGCGAGGTTGCGGCTGCCTTGATGGTATGCTGGTCCTTACATCTCCAAACGCCGTTCCCTTGCAGCGTTGTGCGTCGAGACATACCCCTCCGTAAACCAGTTGTCCACAATCTTCTCCCACGCCTCGGGATACGATCCGCACCACTAGGGAATCATCTGCATGTCATCCGGTAATTGACATATAAGATGATCGAATTAAACCTACTTATTCTCAAAACGAATCAATTTGGATGTTCTCATGTACCTCAATGTACTGCTCCCGGGTCAGGTCCATGGTTCTGGCGTCGGCCTTTTTGACCCTCTGTCCAAGCTTCGACTCATAGTAGGTGACAACGGCCTGGATCTTCGCCTCGTGAATCATGTCGACAACGAGCTTTTTGCAGGCTTTGGTCGCCACCTGATCCTTCCTGCCCTCAAATCCCCCCTCGCATTTGAAATAAGCCTGCGAACAAACACGATATTTGTATGGATATTTTTTAAAGAAAAAGTTCAATGAAAGAAGCAATGCTATGCGAGGAGACTTACCCAAAACTCCCCAATGACCCGTGCTGCCTTGTTGGGGTACGGCTCCGTATCAGCAGCAATGGCGTAGTGGTCAAACGAACAGGCCGCCAATGTGTTGTTATTGTACGTGACGACGCCGGGGTAGTGCTGCCTGCACAGAAGACCTAGGATGCCATTGGGGGTGCGTGCACCAGCACCGGACACAACCACCCAGTTCTTGCACATGTGATTAAGAAAAATTAGTAGTTCATCTTTGTTTGAACTTATCATATGAAGTAGGGGCAAATGAAATGTCAAGTTTACTTACTCTTGCCCTTCAGGGTGAATCACTGGGCGGCGGTGAGGAAGTGGAAAAGCAGGGAGGCTCACGGGACCTCGTAGGTACACCCTCGGAGCAGAGGAAGAGGAACTCGTGCCTCCCGCCAATGCCTCCTGCTCGTCGAAGGGTGCCTCCTCCTCCTCCTCGTGCGCCCTCTCCACGGGCGTCACCGGCTCTGCCTCCTCCTCCTCCTCCTCGTGCGCCCTCTCCACGGGCGTCACTAGCTCCGCCTCCTCCGACACCTAGAGACGTGCCGGGGGCCTCCTGCTCCTCGGGTTCCTCCTCCTCCTCGCGTCTGACCCCTCGGCCTCCTCCCCCGCTTAGTAAAGCGACCTAACGGGCCTGTGACGCCCACCCGCCATCTTTGTTGAATCACCTGAAAAAAAAGAAAAGTATTACATGTATTAAAAATAATATTCATGCTTACAAAACACTTAATTAGAAATAGATGCAAAATGATAATCAACTTTAGTATTACATTTATTAGAAATAATCGTCATTATTTGGATTAGCTGGATCATAGGTCTCATCATCGCTATCAACATTGTCCAAATCATCAACACTAATTGAAGGAGGAATGTTGTCTTCATTGTCATTGCCTAAACGTAATCGCTCAAGCATTTGTAGGTCATCCACATTTTGGACCTCATCTCCAGCATCCTCATCATCAACCCTTTCATTGTCTACTTCCATTTCTATCGCTTTGGTTAAGTCTATCACAAAGCTTCCTTGTAGCCCCTCTTCTTGAAAGAACTCTCCCTCATATGTGCTTGGATTGAAGTTGTAATCTTCACCGTTTGGGGCAGGTAGTTTACCATGTGGTGATACCTTGTGCACAATAGCCCAACCCTTAAGCTCTTCGTCTTGGCACGCATATGGCATATAATACACCTGGTAGGCCTGTTGAGCCACAATATAGACATCTTTTCCTAGGTAGACAGAATCTGGTTGAATCTCCACTAGCCCAAGATTAGGGGTCCGTCTCGTTGCTCTAGGATCAAACCAGTGGCATTTGAATATGACAGGATTAAGAGCTTTGGAACCATGAAATGAAAGTTCATAGATTTCCTCAACTCTTCCATAATATTGGACCTCATCAGTGCTTGGTGTTAAAACTCCGCTATTTGTGGCCTTTCAATTGGGCCAACTCTGCTCGTAGCATGTTGTTTGAAAGCGATATCCATTCACGTCATAGCCGTTAAATGACTTGACCCTAATGGCACAGCCGTTTGCAACCTGTCTTAACTCGTCACTTATAGTAACATCAGTTTGGGCCTTCCATTTGAACCAAGAAATGAAATCGGGCCTCCCTGGTCCCGCACCCTTCGAGAGAAAGGTATCAGTTTCCTGCAGGGTTGGATCCCTTCGTCCTTGCCAGGTTTGACGAGTGAATTCCCTGTACCAAAGAGAAATAAGGGGGATGTGAAATAGTGTGACGGCGTATCAAAACAAGGGGGTTGAGAACTTACCCAATGAACGGCTGCACCTCGACAAGGTTGGTCAACACATACAGCATGATACTGCGCCACTCTTCATTTTTCAATTGCTTAGTGGTCGATGCACTTGCGCTTCCGAGCTGCCCTTGGAAAAGGCTGAGCTTCGATTCATTTTTGCCAGCATTGTAACGAGGGGGTGGATTATGCACGCTACAAAGGAGGTTCAGTTTGTAGTATTTCTGTGTGAAGGTTCCCACCTCCTCCCTAATGGTTTCCTCTGTAATGGAAGCCTCAATTTTGGCCTTATTTCTACATTTTGTTTGAACAATCTTCAGACATCTCTCGATTGGATAGCACCACTGGGCCTGCACGGGCCCCCCATACGTGCCTCATAGGGGAGGTGCACAATCAAATGCTGCATCGGCAAGAAGAAGCCGGGTGGAAAGATCTTCTCCAACTTACAGACCAACACAGGTGCCACTTTTTCCAAGTCACGAACGATGGACCGGTCAAGCTCCTTTGCACAAAGCTAGCGAAAGAAATAGCTCAACTCTGCAAGCACTTGCCATATATGATCAGGGACATAGCCTCGAACCATCGCTGGAAGAAACCGCTCAATCCAGATGTGGAAGTCATGACTCTTCATCCTATTGACTCGCAGAGTGCCTAAGTTGACTCCCCTCCTCAAATTCGCTACATACCCATCAGGGAACATTAGCATTTGGATCCATTGAAGTACTTCCCTCCTCTAATCCCTGGTCAAGATGAAATCGACCTTAGGCCACCTCCATGTCTTGTTGCCTCTAGGAGGCTACATCTCTTGCTTTGGTCTATCACATAATGTTCCTAGGTCCACTCTAGCCTTAGTGTTGTCCTTAGACTTTTTAGTGTCCATGAGTGTTCCCCAAAGTGCCTCGGTGACATTCTTCTCGGTGTGCATTACATCGATGTTATGTGGCAGAAGAAGGTCATCGAAATAGGGGAGCCTCGTCAAGCCTAACTTATGTGTCCACATATGTTGCTCACCATATCCCACAAACCCACCATCTGGAGTGGACACGAGAGCATCTATCTACGCATGAACCTCAGCACCAGTCATCATCCGTGGTGGAGGGTCTGTCACTACGACACCTTTTGTAAAGTTCTTGATGTCTTGTCTGAATGGATGCTCAGAAGGGAGGAATTGCCGATGTGCGTCGAACGACGAATACTTGCCACCCTTCCATAACCAGATGAACCTTAAAGCTTCCTTGCATACTGGGCATGGGAGCTTCCCGTGAACACACCAACCACTGAATAACCCATATGCCAGGAAGTCATGCATGGAGTACTGGTATCAAACGTGTATTTTGAAGCTTGTCTTTGTAGCTCTGTCGTATGTCCATACCCCTACCTCCCAAGCATGGATCAATTCATCAATCACCAGCTCCATGAACACACCCATATTACTCCCCGGGTGTCCAGGAATTATCAACGACAAGAATATGTTATGTCGTTCAAAGGAGACACCGGGGGGGGGGAGATTGAGGGGGATAACGAACATGGGCCAACATGTGTATGGGGCAGCCATCATTCCATAAGGATTGAACCCGTCTGTTGCCAACGCAACACGTACATTACGAGCCTCTCCAGCTTTTTCACGATATATGTCATCGAAGTGTTTCCATACTTCACCATCGGCTGGATGCACCATCTTCTCTGAACTATACCATTTTCCATTTTTGTGCCATGTCATCTATTTCGTGGATTCCTCGTTCATGAATAGCCATTGGATCCTCGATAGGAATGGAAGGCGCCGTACGATCTTCACTGGGACTATCGTCTAACTCTTCTGACCATCACCAAAGTCTGTCTCCAGGTACCTAGACAATTCACACTGTGGACAGTACTTTGCATCCACATGTTCTTTCCAGAATAGGACGTACCCCTTCGGACAAGCATGTATCTGCTCATACGGCATCTTAAGTGCCCGAAGGAGCTTCTGTAAATCGTACATGCTCTTTGGCAGAATGTGGCCCTCCGGAAGCAGGGTGCCAATCACGATCAACATCTTATCGAAGCCGTCTCGACTGATGTTTAACTCGGACTTCAACGCCATCAAGCGTCCAATGGCATCAAGTTCAGACATCGAGGACCGATTGTAAAGGGGCTTCTGAGCAGAGTTCATCATCTCGTAGAAAGCCTTTGTGGCTGCCTCCATCTCCTCCTTCTCGCGTTCGTCAACGCCGAGTGCTTGGTGAACATCATCTAACAAGTCTGGTACACCGGCATCATCATCAAAAGCTTTGACGCATGGTCTCACCACCACCTCTCTCATACGATGGGCTTCGCCATGGTAGATCCACCGGGTGTAGCCCGGCATATATCCATTCTTCACAAGATGTTTACCCATGTCGACCCTATTTATCCTTCTCCTGTTTGCACATTTGGAGCAGGGACATGGCTCTAGCGGATGTGATGACGAAGCCTTGCCAAATGCCTTGTTCAAAAAAGCCTCGGTCTTGCGAAACCATTCATCTGTGTACTCCATTTGACTTTTCTAGCCCGTGTACATCCACTGACGGTCATCCATCCTCTAAAATGCCAGCGAGTAATGCAACCATCAACTACATCTACATGACTTTCATACTGTCTAATAGGTGAGGATAGGTCCTAATCCCACCCGCAGATGCGTAGATGAGGTTAGTTACCATGGTCTGCTCCTATCCCAGACATAATTTTGGCAGCACCTCCCCGCTATTCTCCCGATACACGTCCTGGAAGGGAGAGTGTGTATCCGAAGAACAACGGGGATGGTAATGCCGAAACCCTGTCTCAGATCGGAGCAGACCATGGAAACTAAACTCATCTATGCATCCGCGGGCTGTCCAAATAACGTGGACAATCTGAAAAAGATACGGCCGTAGATATGCAAAGATATGCATACCACCAACCGTATCTCTTTCGGACGGGAAACGCCTAACTTGGTTACGCGATCTACGACCAAGGTACACAAAAAGGGGTTATACCTAGGGTGTCGGTGGAGTCAGGCTAGTGGGGCGGTGGCGAGTCGGTGCAGTGGTAAGGCGACGCGGTGCAGGCAGACCCGCAACGCCGAGGAAGACGATCGGTGTAGCCAAGGTGCTCCGGCTTCGCTCAGACAATTCCTTCACCTGCATGAAAAACAAATAGATTTGGGCCAATTCTAAATTTTGGTAGCACCTCCCCTGCACGGGGAGGTGTCTAAAACCTGCAAAAAACAACGGCACGAAGGCCGACAATCACAACGGCTCGAAGGCCGACAATCACAACGGCTCGAAGGTCGACAATCACAACGGCTCAAAGGCTGACAATCACAATGGCACATCATTATACCTTGGCGGCAGAGGCGTCGACGAGATGAGAACACGGGGAAGATGGCGTCGGGAACGGAACGGGAAGGCAACCTCCTCTTTCCTCTCCTCCCGGCCTCCTCCTTCTGCAGCGGTCGTTCGGTGGGGCGTGGCGGGGCGGGGAGCGGCGGGGCAGCGGCCGGTAGGGCCAGGTGCGGCGCTCTTCGCCGGTCGCTGTGGCGAGAAGCGGGGCGGGAAGCGGGGCCAGATGCGGCGCGGCGCAAATCGACGGCGGGGAGGGTCGGGGCGGGGCTTGATGCCGGCGTCGGGGCAGCCGCTCGCGTGCAGCGGCGGCGCGGGGCGGGGCGACGGGGCAACGTGCGTGTAGCGGCGGCGCGGGGGCGGGGCGCCAGGGCAGCGCGCACGGGCACGGCGGCGGCGCGGGCTGCGCAGGCAGCGCGCGGGGCGCGCGCGGGTGGCGCGGGCGCGGCGGGAGCGCGGGCGGCGCGGGGGCGCGGGCGTGGGCGGCGGCGCGTAGGCGGTGGGGAGCGGTTGGGGATAGGGTTTGGCCGGGGTGGGCCGGCGGGGGCCCATTTTGATGTTAGGTCCTTTGCCGAGTGCCACGGGCCGGCACTCGGCAAAGGTTTTTTTATTTTTTGTTTATTTTCTTTGCCGAGTGTCCTGTCTCTGGCACTCGGCAAAGAAAAAGTCTTTTTTTTATTTTTGCTCCCAGATTTTTTCTTTAGGGTTTCTACAGTACTTTAAAGTACATGTTAAAATTTGGTTGAATTTTGTGACTTTTTACTATATTTTTAGAATTATTTTTGTTTTGTTGATTTATTTCGCAAAAAGCAAGTTTGAACTGCAGGTGCATCGAATAATGAAATCTAATCATTCGAAAAATGATTGTCATGCTAGTGAGTGTGTTTTGAGGCCGTATCCAGGAACTTGCGGCATATTTTTCACATCTGGTTAACGAAACATGAGGACAAAGTTGCGGCCAAAGTGTTTTTAAATTGTATAAAATTCAAACGAATTCAGAAAATCACGAAACTTGTGGATGCATCGTTATATAGCATGTGGAGCCTATGGTAAAAATTTGAAAAAGTTTCATGCACGTTGTCACGTACGGTGCTTAGAAACCAGGACACATGTGGAGATGTCCTTGTTTCTAAGCACCGTACATGACAACGTGCACGAAACTTTTTCAAATTTTTACCATAGGCTCCACATGCTATATAACGATGCATCCACAAGTTTCGTGAATTTTTATCATAGGCTCCCTTTGCCGAGTGTTTAGCTTTGCCGAGAGCCCGACACTCGGCAAAGGGAGACTTTGCCGAGTGCCTGACACTCGACAAAGATGGATATGCCGAGTGTTTGGCTTTGCCGAGTGCGACACTCGGCAAAGTATATCTTTGCCGAGTGCCCGACATTTCGCACTCGGTAAAGTAGGAAACACTCGGCAAAGCCCCTGTTTCCCGTAGTGCATCTGACTATAACAGACATGCAGCAGCAAATTAAATATTAAGTTATAGGCGCAAGCCAGGTAAAACTTGTAACTTGTGTCAAACAAAAGATAACGATGTTCATTTAGAAAGTGATCAGCGTGCTATTGCACTTCTTCCACATCTCTTCAAGATATTGCGCAAGCGGCCCAAGTAAATATGACTATGAAGGGCCAATACAACCTTAACATCCTAGTGAAGATGTCTTTGGCTAGCATCAGCAGTGGCCGGATCCCAGCTCTCACATATAGCGGTGCAGCCAGGGCATACATCCTCTGGAAACGCCCTGCGCTTCGGTAGACGATGACCACCATGCTTATCACACAGATTGCAACGGCGGTGCTGTGAGCAACCGGGGACAGCACCGTGTAGCTGCCCCAGGCGAAGGCAACGACGAGGGAAGTCAAGGAGCTCGACACGAAGAACAGCGACCAGAGGAAGTGCCTCTGGCGGATCGGGAGATCGACGGTGGTGATGCCGGAGTACATGAGGCCGACGGTGCCCAGCGAGGAGCAGATGAACGCCAGCGCGTTGGCCACGACGAACACCCGGAAGGCGTGCCTCCCCGCGAGCGTCGGCGCGCCGCCGTTGGCATGGTCGTCGGCGATGTAGCCTCCCGGGAGGGCGAAAGTGGCGCCGAACGTCACCGTCGCTATGAGCACGGAGCTGATGCCAAGAGTCTGCGTCGAGTTGTTAAGCTTCTCCGACTCTTTCTCCTCGTCCTCTCGTCTTGGTCGCAGGATGTACTCCTCCTCAAACTGGTCCCAGCGACGGATGCCATGGGCAGCGCTCGCACGGGTCAAAGCACGATGGATCATTTGCTTGGGGTTCTGCATGCATAAAGAGATTTTAGTTTTGGTTAATTACCAAATGAATGCTTTATATCTACTTCATTATAGATGGGAGTAACTAATAATAACTAACATACCCATTTATACGACAACCCTGGAGGGATGTCAATGAGTGACAGGTCTCGACAAGTCTGCCCATTGTTGTTTGCCAAATCCATTCGCACCTGCCGGTTCCCGAACAGGGGGAAGAACGTGTCGGTATCCGCAGCCTTCACAGCGAGGTGCAGCGCAGTGTTCCCGTCCTTGTCTTGCATGTTGAGAATCCACGCCAACGATGGCGCCCGGCATGCATGCTTAACTACGCTGTGTCTCTTCTTCTCCACTGCAACGTGGAGGAAAGTCCTCCCGTCGGCGTCGCGCAGGCCTGCACTGTCCGGAAACATGCCAAGGAGAGTGGAGACCGCCTTGTGCGCGCCAACTGCAGCGGCGACATGGATAGGGAATGCCCCGCCGGCGTCACGGCAGTACGCCGAGCAAGGATTGGTTTGCAGTAACAAGAGCGGGATGTCGGCGGCGGCCGTCGATGTCGTCGTCGTAAAGCGAATCCAGGGGAACTTGTTGGAGTGCTGTGAGATCCTGCACAGCAAGCTTCTTCCTTCTTCTGGTTGTTGCGATGTGGCGAAATGAAGAGGCGTGCAGCCATCATGGTCCCCTTCTTCGGTAAGGACCTCGTTCCAACCCAGTAGCATAGCTGTCATTACTGCCACCATGCAAATGGACGACCCTTAGGGCATGTTTGGATGCCGTCCTCGCCTGGGCTTGCCTGCCAGGCAAGCGATCGCAGCCCCAGGCGATCGAAATCGAACACATGGAGACGCTGCCTGGCGTCTGAGCTGCCTGGGAGGCAGCATCCAAACATGCCCTTATTGCTTGGTACTATATAGTACATGTTATGATGAGATGCCATTTACTTTGTTAATTTTTCCCTTTAATTTCAACAGTATTTCACCTTTACTTCTTTTTTGTCTTGTACTCCTAGCTACCTTTGCACAAGAGCTTGTAACATAAGAAATCTCATCTGGTGATACAATTAATTTTGATGAGATGGCATACATAGTTATCGTTAAGGGCTTGTTAGGTTGAAGAGGATTACACCCAGGAATCATTCTAGCTGACCATAGTTTATATAAATTAGCCAAGCATTCCTAATAGAAATCGTTCCAGGCCATGGTGCTCTGAGAACCGGACGATGCCTAAAAAGGTTTACGTACCCCTCCGCCCACACCTCACCCCCCCCCCCCCCCCCCCCCCCCCCCCCCCCCCCACCCATTCCATCATCGGCAAACATAGTACATATAATCTTGTTATTTGATCAAACTCCTTGGGCATCATGCCAGCCTGCAAGGGCATGGGCTCTGCAGGTGCAGAAGGTTAGCTTGAGATGCCATGGAGGATTTAATTTCATGGTACGAGAACAACGCCCCACAATTTCTAAAAGTTCGACCTGAGATTTAAACTCTTACAAAGATGTCCAGTCCATAAGATTAGTCTCTATCTATAAGGAAAAATCAAGCACAGTGAAATTTGGTACATGCATGATTCCCCTCAACTAATTAGTTAACAATTCCCGTTAAGTTCAACCTGAAAAGCTGGGCTATCAAATGCAAAACTTAAATTGTCCATCTTCAAAACTTTATTAATTAGCTTAAAATTTCTAACTTTTGTCGTGGCCATTATTTGATCATTAACATTTCCAAAGTAGCGACGAAGCTTTCTAGACTACAGGAATTTGAAACTCACAACTAAAAGACTGAACGATTAGGATATGAACATAAAAATACAGTTAGAAGGAACCATGCATGGTTATGGTTACACACACTAAAAGATCAAGATAGGGTGGGTACCTTTGCCTCGGAGAACTGCAGCATGTAAAGCATTTTGCCCATTTGGTCCAGCATACGAAAGGCTGCCATGACTCATGTCATGCAGTGACCGCGCAATAGCGACCTCCTCCATCACGACGGCGAGGTACAGCGGCGATGCACCTCCTTCCCTTGGGAAGCTGGCCAACTCAGGATCCTCCTCCATTAGCCGGATGACCATGCCCCGGCTCCCCACGCGGACCGCATCGTGCAGAGCTGTCTCGCCGAGCCTGTTCTCGGCGCGCAACAGCTCCTTCACTAACCTCGAGCTCTCGTCGGCGCCGTGTCCCTCGCCCTCATCGTCGGTGGTTTTGGCCAGATGAATCAGGTGAGACACCATCCTGGTGTTCCCAGCCCTAGCGGCGAGGTGCACCGGCGTGTCACCGTTCCTGTCGGGAATGCCCAGGAGGTGTCTGGCCCTGTCGTGGATCACCTTTGCTGACTCCAAGAACTCATCGCCATCGCCACACGCTGCTACTACGTGGAGCAGGGAGCAGCTGGAGCTGCAGGTGGTAAGGGGCGTCGTTGCTGCTGAAGCTCCTGACGATGACGATGAGCCCTCAACTCGGACAACCAAACCGGGATGTGCATGTGCCCCAACGCTATCGCTTCTTCCAGCATCCAGGAGATTCTTCAGCCGCTGTGTGTCCCCGAGGCGAGCAGCCATGAGAAGCCTAGGATGCATGGTTGTGTGGGAGGGTTGCACGTACGGCTGCCTCGTGCAGGGAAGCATGGCGGCTGCCATGACCAAACAGCTAGCAGCTTATGATATGATATCTCTCTCTCTCAAGTCTCAATGCACACTGCAGTTAATACTTTATCAGTTGTCTCTTGTCCAGCGCACAAAGTAAAAGTTCCTACTTACCTACTAGTATAGGCCAAGATGAGCAGCCACATAACCACGATCTCGCTTTTTTAAGCCCATGTTTAGTTGCCACCCCAAATTTCAAAAAAGTGCTACAGAAGCCATCACATCGAATCTTGCGATACGTGTATGGAGCATTAAATGTAGACGAAAAAAAAACTAATTACACAGTTTGGTTGGAAATTACGAGACGAACATTTTAAGCCTAATTAGTCTATGATTGAACACTATTTGTTAAATAAAAACGAAAGTGCTACAGTAGCCAAATTCCAACTTTCCCCCAACTAAACACAGCCTAAAACTCTATGGTCTGATGGGCGCTAGCTAGTAAGCTAGTTATACCAGCCCCTGATTGCGCAAATTAAAAGCCATGCTCGAGGTCGGTGAGGTGCATAGCTTCTTTGGCTCGGAGGAGCCAGAGCAAGTGAAGACAGAAATATTAGCTTTAGCGGCTCTTAATTCAATTCTAGAAGAAACATAAAAGCGGCTCTTTACTACAGTGCACAATTTTCCCTAGAAGCATGAGAGAAGTCCCCCTTGAACAGGCATTTGGCTTACATAGAAGAAGAAAAAATGAAAAAGGTGCATTTTGAACCCACAGAGTTATGGCCGAGTTTTCGACTCACTACAAATAATGAAATCATCAGCTTAATTGACCCTCTCGCTCTAGAAAAGAGGATACACAATGCATCCAGCACTACCGGAATCAGTAGCTTTGCCGTGTGTCTAGGGCACACGGCGAAGCCCAAAAAATACTCAACAAAGGCTTTGCCGATTGTTGCTGTCGGGTTCATAAACCCGGGGTCCCTCGTGGACCGGCTTCCCAACAAAGGCTCGGCCCAAGCAGACAACGCACAACTCATGGGCCAGCCCATGAGTATCAGAACGATAGGCCAGGAGGACGATCCAATCACTGACTGGAAGGCCTGACCAAGGAGGAGCGACGCCCGTTTTCCGACTCCGGCCCACCTCTCCGACCGGAGGGGCTCACTTCGGTCTCCAGCCCGCCTTCGGACGGCCTCTCCGACCAGAAGGCCTAGCCAAAGCACTACTTTCGACTCCGACCCTAAGTCTCCGACCAGGGGACGCGAAAACCTTGCTCACTGCTCTTCTCTGACTGGCACAATCAGAGCCGTCTGGGACCAACCGATCGGGAACGCCCGCTCGGTAGGGACCAGGAAACGGACGGAGAAAGCAAGGCAGGGCGCACAAGTCAAACCACGATACCAGGGACCGTACCATGTACATCTACAGGAACATTACTCTGCAACCGCCCTGACACAAACAGTGTTGTAGGCGCCGACATTTTCCCTACAGTATTGTGGGCGCCATTAACTCCCATACGATAAGGCCCCCCAACATGCCTCTAGGCATCGACAGTGTTGTGGGCGCCGGCGTTTACCATACCGAGTGAACATGGTCAAACCCCTCACATGCCTCTGGGCATCAACAGTATAGCAAGTACCGACATCTGCCATACCCGAACAAAACGACGCAGCCTCTCACGTGCATCCGACATCCAACACTGTTGTGGGCACCTACCATCATCCTGTACCTGCCGGCGTGGGCAACAAGGTTTAGAAGTATACGTACTCTCTCCCTCTCACTTGTAAGGCCATCCCCTTCATCTATAAAAGGGGATGCACTCTCTCCCAAGAGACTAAGTTAATCCAGATCCATTCAAGTGATTCTAGATTCATTAGATCAACCAAGCTCACTAGCACACAACTACAGAACCGCCAGGTTCGAACCATAAGCACATGCTTGAACACTTAGCTCATAGCGGAGCTCCTGTCACTCTCGGCCCTTCCGACCGGAGCCCGGCCGGACCTCTTGTACCCCCCATCTTTCTCCTTCTCGTTTTTAACCCCACTGCAAACTTTGAGCACCTGGGCTCAGGAATAAAGTCACCGATCGACTCAAACTGGACGTGGGGCACGTTGCCTAAACCAATATAAACCCTGTGTCATTAAGTGCTAGGCCACCTCCAATCACAACATACGATAAAACTACAAATATTTACCTGTTGGTCACTTTCTGCACCGACAGTTGGTGTCGTCCGTGGGGAAGACGCTGTACGTTCAACACTTTTTGGTCATCGGATGGCCCCCTTTTCTACCACCTTCGCCATGGCAGGCTATGGTGATACGATTCGCTTCGGCTCACAGGAGTTTCCCGCACTCCCACCTATTAGGATGTGGGTTCAACCCATCTTCGAGCCATCCCAGGTCTTCCTCCTCGGAAGCCTGGACTCCGTCGCCAACCGGCTCGGCATACTACACCTCCGCGAGGAGGCACTCGTTCTGGCACCCATTGGAGGGGCTCCCTCCATCGACTTCAGGACGCACGACTTTGATGACGAGGCATCTGCGATTCATTCCGAGCAAACTCTCTGCTCAAACCCCGCTGTAAGTAATATGCGTACTATTATTTACTCTTTATTTACTATCTCCCGTCGATCATCCGGAGGGACCGTATTGCCCATGCCACGAACACCGTACGATCGGTTTCCTTACGGCCTTGTGTCCCCAATGGATGTGTACACTCGGGGGCTCTGAAGGATACTGGCGCCATCCCCCCTCACATCAGAATTCGTGGGAATGGCGAGCTACGCTCCTACTACTTTCCACGAACTCCCGGAGGATGAGGGTGAGAGCGTCGGCTCCAGCATCGGCAATGTGGCACCTCGCCACCGTCCGTCCTGGGAGTGCACTATGGCGGATGCTCTAGGACAGCCACCGGTGGTTGTGGAGTCTGAGTAGACTCACACCCCTCCAGACCCACGTGCGGGGGCCCTCGTGTTTGCACAAGCGCACGCCAAGGAATTACGACAATGGCGACAGAACCAGCCGCTGCCTACGCCGACGCGCTCGGTGCAGCACGTTGCGCCCCATGCGCATGGCTCGGTGGGTGGCACCCGGGGTCGCGCCCGCCAGGTCCAACACGACATCATGAATGAGGGGAATGACCTCCCATAGTTCGCTCGGGCTAGCCAGAACATCACTGCTGCAGCAATGCTTCTGTGCGGCGTTCCCGAGCCCGTCGACCCCCAGGAGTGGGCAGTCTACCGGAACCTCCGGGTTCTAGTAGAAGCCGCCGCTGTTCAATAGGCGGAAACCTCCGCATCACGACTCCGACATGCGCCCTCTCTCCCCACCGGGGAAATAGGGACGCGCCAGACAGATCGCTCCATCCGCTCACCGCTACAGCCGCCAGGTGTGGCTCGGGAGGCAGCAACCGTGCCTCGGTCTGAGCTAGCGCCTGCTCCACACCGACCGCTGGTACACGAGCGGCCCGGTCCCCACCAGGACGATCGTAACGTCACCAGCAACCGACATCGGGCCCGGCACGATGATGACATCCACCGGGCGGCAACGAGAGCAGGTGAAACGTGCCCTAGGCACGATCATTGGCCGGACAACCAGAGTGCCAGCCCTGAGGGCCCAGGGCCACGGGCCTTTGACCGGCGTATCCGGAGAGTGCGTTCCCATAGGGCTTCCGACCGCCCACCAAAATCACCAAGTACACTGGGGAGACAAACCTCGGTATTTGGCTCGAAGATTTCCGGCTCACCTGCCGAGCCGAATGGGTGGATGATGACTTTTTCATCATTCAGTATCTCCCCATCTACGCGGGGGAACATGTTCAGGCATGGCTTGAATTCCTCCCGCATGACAGCATCCGCAACTGGGTGGACCTCAAGAGGGTCTTCATCGGGAATTTTCAGGGGACATATGTCTGCCCTAGAAACTCCTGGGACCTCAAGAGTTGCCAGTAGGAGCCTAGCGAGTCCCTACGGGGCTATATTCGTAGGTTCTCCCAACGATGCAACTCCCTCCCTGTTGTCGTCGATGTGGACGTCATCAGCGCATTCCTCTCCAGGAGGACCTGCGAGTCCCTGATCCACAAGCTTGGATGCATGAAGCCCCGTACCACCTGTGACTTGCTCGATGTGGCCACTAACCACGCCTCCAGTGAGGAAGCAATCGGAGTGGTCTTCAACGGGGGCTAGGACAAAGGCAAGGCCAAGCGCATGGACCAAGACGAGGGCCCCTCCACATAGAGGGGCAAGAAAAACAAAAAGGACCGACGCCAACCGGACAACACCGCATTGGTCGCCACAACTGACCACATGGGCAAGCAACCCCAACAGGGCCTGCCTGACCACTTTCAACAAACTCATGGATAGCCCGTGCACCAACCACGCCTACCCCATCAAACACCTCTACAAGGACTGTGAGCTCCTCAAACGTTTCCTATGATAGGCCGATGGGCCGAAAGAAGGGGACGACAAAGAGGCGGCAGCCAAGAAAGGAGGCACGACGAGCAAGGATGGAGACGGTTTCCCTGACGCTGATGAATGCATCATGATCTTCGGTGGATCCAACATCATCTGGTCCAAGCACCAGCACAAGGTACGCTATAGGGAGGCATGCATCGCCAAGACAGCCGTCCCCTCCTTCCTCAGCTGGTTGGAATCTCCAATCACCTTCGATCAGAGGGACCATCCCTCCCATGTCGTGAGACCAGGACGCTACCCGCTCATCGTAGATCCCATCGTCCGCAAGAAGCGCTTCACCAAGGTGCTGATGGATGAAGGCAGCAGCCTCAACATCCTCTACATTGACACCCTTGACGCCATGCGCATCCCCCGATCGGAGCTCCATCTGGCGGGCTCTCCCTTCCATGGAGTGATCCCAAGAGCGCAGGCATACCCGCTCGGGCAGATCAACCTACCCATCACATTCGGCAACCGGACCAACTTCCGATCAGAGGTCCTCACCTTCAAAGTGGTGGACTTTCCAGGGTCCTACCATGCCATCTTGGGGCAGCCATGCTATGCCAAATTCATGGCAATCCCCAACTACACCTACCTCAAGCTGAAGATGCCGGGACCGAACGGCGTCATCACCTTGAGCAGCGCCTTTTTGCATGCCTTCACGTGCGACCACAAGCACTACGAGCTTGCCACTGCAGTCGTCAAATTGTTCGAGCTCCCGCGGCTTAGGGAATCGTCGATCCCAGTAGTCCCAGACTGCAACAAACCAACCTCCTCAATGGCCTTCCATCCGCTCAAGGAAACCAAGGTGGTGGGAATCGACCCCACCGACCCAACCAAGACGGTTTGGATCGGGACCTAGCTCTCGGCCAAATAGGAGCGCGAGCTCATCGACTTCCTACACGACAACCACGATGTCTTCGCATGGCAGCCTTTTGACATGCCGGGCATACCACGGGAGGTCGCTGAGCACGCACTGCACCTCATCCCGGGCTCGAAGCCTACCAAGCAGCACCTGTGTCGCTTCGACGATGAGAGACGTAGGGCCATAGGTGAAGAGATCGCCAAACTCCTGGCAGCTAGATTCATCAGAGAGGTATTCCACTCTGACTAGCTCGCTAATCCTGTTCTTGTTAAAAAGAAGACCAGCAAGTGGGGAATGTATGTTGATTATACTGGCCTCAACAAAGCGTGTCCAAAGGATCACTTTCCTTTACCGCGCATAGACCAGATAGTTGACTCCACCTCAGGTTGTGAGATTCTCTCCTTTCTGGATGCCTACTCAGGCTATCACCAGATCGCGATGAAAGAGTCTGATCAGCTCGCAATCTCGTTCATCACCCTGTATGGTTCGTATTGCTACGTAACCATGCCATTTGGCTTGAAGAACGCTGGCGCCACCTACCAAAGGTGCATGCAGCAATGCTTCGCCGACCAAATCGACCCGCTCTATCAGCCTGATCAAACCGAGCGGCCAAGACCAACAATCACCGTCTATGTCGATGGCATAGTGGTCAAAACAACTCAAGCTTGTGACCTAATCACTAACTTGGCCACAACGTTCATGAACTTCTGAAGGTTCAACAATAGGCTGAATCCCAAAAAATGTGTTTTCGGGGTTTCGAAGGGGAAGCTGCTAGGATACATTGTGTCCGAGCGTGGCATCGAGGCCAACCCCCAAAAAATCATGGCCATCTCCAACATGGGTCCCATATGCAACATCAAGGGCGTGCAAAGGCTCACCAGCTATCTGGCTGCCCTAAGTCAATTCATCTCCTGGCTCGGCGAACGGGGGATGCCACTCTACAAGCTCCTCAAAAAGGCAGACACTTTCGTCTAGACTGAGGAGGCTCAGTAGGCCCTGGAGAGCCTCAAAGCGTCCCTAACATCAGCACCTATCCTCGTCACTCCCGAACGGGGAGAACTCCTTCTCCTCTACATCGCGGCCAGCAACCACTTGGTAAGCGTCGCGCTGGTCATCGAAAGGGAGGAGCCAGGACACCAACTTAAGGTTCAGCGGCCCGTATACTTCATCGGTGAAGTACTCATCGACCCCAAGGTCTGGTACCCCTAGGTGTAGAAACTCCTATACGCCATGCTGATGGTGACCCGGAAGCTCCTGCACTACTTCACCGACCACGAAGTCATGGTCATCACTTCATACCCACTCAGGGACATCATCCTCAACCGCGATGCCGCGGGACGGGTCTCTAAGTGGGCACTCAAACTCATGGGCCATGACATGAGGTACATCCCCCGTACCGCCATTAAATCTTAGGCCCTTGTGGATTTTGTCACCGAATGGACAGAGGTATAGCTACCGACCCCAGATGTCACCCATGAGTACTGGACAATGTACTTCGATGGGTCCGTAATGGCGCCCGGCCTCTAGGACTGGAGTGGTTTTGATCTCCTCGGATGGGAGTAGGCTCCACTACGCCATCCGCCTCCACTTTTTAGCCTCAAACAACACCACGGAGTAAGAGGCCCTCATCAACAGACTGTGCATCGCCATCGAGTTCAGTGCTATGCGACTCTACGTTTGCGGTGACTCAGAGCTAGTCGTTGATTAGGTCATTAAGGAGTCCTCCTACAAAAGTCCCCTCATAGCAGCATACTGCCAAGAGGTGCACAAACTCGAGGACAAATTCTAGGGGATCGAACTACATCACGTCCCTCGAAGGGACAACGATGTCGTCGATTTTCTTACGAAATTGGCCGCCAGGCAGGATTCATCCCCAAGCGGGGTATTCATTAATGACGTCCACAAGCCATCCACCCGCATCCTGGAAGGTTCGATCCAGACACACCATGATGCCCAGCCAGCGCTCGAGGGCTCTGACCCTGATGCAAAGCCAGCACCCGGGGGCTCCGACCCTAACGCTAAGCCAGCGCTCGAGGGCTCCGATCCTAGTACCTCCATGACGATGTCACCCACAAACGTCACCATATTAGCACTCGATCAAACTGACTGGTGAGCGCCGCTACTCACCTACCTCCTCGAGGAGGTTCTCCCGCCCGAAAGGACTGAAGCCCGATGGATCGCTCAATGCCCCAAGACCTTTCATTGCGCTCGGTGACGAGCTCTACAAATAGAGTCCATCAGGGGTGCTCATGAAGTGCATCCCCACCAACTAGGGGAAGCAGCTCCTCCTCGAGGTCCATGCTGGGATTTGCGGACATCACACGGCCCCAAGGTCGCTGGTCGGAAAAGCCTTTCGCCAAGGTTTTTACTAGCCCACCGCGCTAAGAGATGTAGAGGAAGTCATCCGTAGGTGTGAAGGATGCCTGTTCTATGCTCAGCAAACTCATTTGCCAGCACAGGAGCTCTGAACCATCCCCATCACCTAGCCATTCGTGGTCTGTGTAACACCTCGGGTGTTTAAATACTAAAACATGCCATGTCATCATATGCATAGCACATCATTCATGTGTTAGTGAAAATTTTGATATGCATACACTAAAACAAGTTTACCTTTATGTTATATGTGTTGACTTGTATGGCTTGAAGTGAGCTAAAAATCTTTGTATTGATTTGAATTTCCGTAAACCCTGATTTTTAGTATTTTAGTTCTATCCTGAAAACCCATTTCAAAATCTAAGTATATTTTGGGGTTGAGCCTGAAAGCAAAAGTGTAGATCTTGTCGAGTTATACAAAGTTTGTTTTTGGAGTTTTCAAAGTTATTATGAAAAATTTGAAGTAACTTGAAAAGGCGAAATTCTTTAAATGTCCCCTATTTGAATTCAAATTTGCATTTCAAAATGTAGACCGAATTAGGGGGTGGTTATAAAAGTAAAGTTGTAGAACTTTGGATTTTGAACAAATTTTATTTTTGGAGATTTTTGAGTTGTTACATAAATTTTGGAGGAATTGGGATTTTAAAACGAATGGCAATTTGGTAATTTTGGTGAACAGTAGCCACCGAAGCCACCTCGTCGCCGGCGGCCTTCTTCTCGGTTCTAGGCGTGCGCATGGCTATCCTCAACTTTGCGCTGGTGCGGGGAAGGCTCCTTCATGGCTTCCTCTTGCTTCCTGGCCGACCTTTATAGCCAGAGCATCGCCACCATTCTTCTTTTCTCTTCCTCTGTTTTCCCGATGCCGCCGCCATAGCTCCGTCGAGCTCGCATCGCCTCCTCAGCGCAAACCAGCCTCAGCAAAGCATTGCCTGAACTTCGCCTGTTCCTTGCACACCCAGTAGACCAACCCTTGAAGCTTGACTTCAATGGAAACCCGTTGTGCGCGCCTTTCTTCCCCGCGGCCGGCAACCTCACCGTGGTGTGCGCGTCGCCGTGGCTGGAGCTCCACGGTGCGTCTTTGTCCTTGCTCAGCGTGGCTCCAGCTTCACCTTGATCCTATGTTGCTCTATGACCAGTTGTTTGATCCTTTTGACCACTGCAGTCGCCAGAACGCTGTCACCGACGTGGTTCGCGCCGTCGTGATCGTTGTGACCGTCGACCTGCCTCTCTGCTGTTCCTCTGGCTCGTCCATCGCCTTCAATGTGTTCAGGGTGAGCTCCTGGTTCTTCTCGAGTTGCTTGTTTCACCGCTACCGGTCTCCTATCGCCGGTGTAGCATAGCCGTGTAGTCGTGGTCGCCATGGCCGGCGTAGTGCTCGGTCCAGTCCGTAGTTGGTCTAGTTAGTGTCACAAATCGATGTGCCGTGGTGTTGTGATCATGTTAGTACCTTGGCCGTCGTCGGTGAGATTTCACCGGTCAAAGCCGCTGTCGCCGTGGTCAGCGCAGGAGGTAGGGGATGACATGTGGGGTCGGGTTGTCAGTGACTCAGTGAATTGAAAATGAATGTTTCCTTTTTCAGAAATGAATGAATAGTGTATGTTTTTGTTATTTTTGTGTGACCTCTCTGTGATGTATATTATTTAGGAAAAATATGAAATATTGTTTTTAGTACTTTTTGAATGTGATAAAAATTGCTCAATTAATTAATAAATGGGTTTCCATGATTTTCTAGGCTTATTTAATTATCCAAAATTATGAAAATTGTTTTGCCACTTAGTTATCATGTGATGAACATTTACAAAAATTTTGAGCTCAATTGGAATAAGTTGATTTATTTCATAATTTTGAATTAAATAATTAATTCATAAAAGCAAATAGTAACTTTTAATGATTTAGGTTCTGTTTGAATTTTTGGATTGAGTGATGACCTTGGGTCATTAGTTGGTAATGATCCTTGGCAATGAAAGTAAATGTTATGAAAAAGGTTTAGTTAGTTTGACTTATAACTGTACCGTGAAGTAAAGTTATATTCAAGTTGTTAATTTTGCATCCATCATCGAGCATCATATTTTTGTATCTCGCATCATGTTAAACATGGCATTATTACTACGTGTAGTGAACGAAGGTGAACACGTGGTAGTTAATCAAGTTGTGGAGGTGGTTAATCTGTCTATTGAGGTCGGATCTGATAATTGTGGAACTTCTCAAGAACCAGACTTTTCCATCAATGAAGGCAAGCCCCGGATGCATTTAAACTTACCTTGTGATTTATAAATTGATTTCGCTTTTGCTTTTCTTTACTGCATTAAGTGATTAGAAGTTAAGTGAAAACCTAATTGGTGCATTACCAACCTTATTTTTCCATATCTACCTTGTTACCAATTTTACTTTGTAAATGCCTAGTTATGCTTAGCCATGCTTAGACAGATAAAAGTCGGGTGATTACCTATCACCCATGAGTTTTAAATAGATCTTTGGTTATGGTTGGTTACTTATGTTATCATGTGATACGAGCTTGTGGAATAATAAATCTAGACCGGGCGGACTCGGTGTGTGAGAGCCACAAGACATGGAGGTCTTGTGAGCGGCTTCTTTCTGCTTGTGTCGATTAAGGTCCGTCCGTTGTTGAATTGCATGAGGTGAGACTTTGTAGTACTAACCACATACTCCAGTAAGCCTTAACTTAGCGATTCTATTACGAGAATGGCTACTCACGCACTGGGAGTGGAGAGATGGCGGGAATAGCGTGTACCCACATGGCAATGGGCTGGATTGGTGGAGTACTGTATTCTCGGGTGGCGCGGACCCGTTCTTGTTTTAGAGGACCTGAGGGTAGGTTGGTATATGTAGGTCAGGGACCTGTATATGTCGTGTGGTCTAGAATCCCCAGCTGGGTTTTAATCGGTTCGAATCGTCGTTGCTCCTCGGTTATGGAGACTCAACTCGCTATTCATCATCATAGTTTAATAACTGGAATTTGAGAAAGTGTTGGATATGAAGTTTCATGATCTCATTATGGATCATGTCAGCTTTGTATATGATCTTTTCGAAGATAAAAATGTTTATATAAAGAATTTTGTTAAAGAGCTTTTACGCAAAAGAACTCTGATCATTGCTAAAGCCATACCTTGAATCCCTAAGCCTGCATTCCTGAGTCTTCTCAGTTTTATTTTGGTTAAGTCTTGTTGAGTACTTTTGTACTCAGGGTTCGTTGACCCTTGTTGCAGGTGAGCCTCATGAGCAGGTCTGTTTTGGACCGTGCTGCATGACTGTTGTTCAGGTCGATGACGATAAGTGAATGTGTGATCCTTGGGCAGGATACTTATATTTTGTGTTTGTATTATGATACTTATGTCACTCCACTACTACTATGGTTTATAATAATTATTGAACTTAGTTTGTAAGGTTTGAAACAACTAGTTTGTAAACTAAGTTATCGTAAGACTTTCGCTAATTTACTCTGATGTAGATATTTCAATAAATGTTGTAATACTGCAATGACTCTGTAATGTGATACTGCTCGGAAACTGTGGATGATTCGGGGTTCCCCGAGGACACCCGACAGTCTTCTTAAGTTACCAGGAACATATGCATAGTCGTTAGAGGTCGTTGGACAATGACAGGTGCATGTGGGTCCTATAATTTAGGAGGTTCTGCCATAGAATGGTATCAAAGTGATCGTTACAAAGTCTTTGTTGTATTGTTTTACAAAATTTCAAAATGATTTGGGATAAATATTTATAACGTGTTAATTTGGTCCAAATTGCTTCTGGCTTATCTTATTTCATTTTCACCATTTCTTAATAGATTAAAAAGGCTTTGTATGGTGGAGTAGTAATCTTATTATGCCCTATATAATAACAACTGTTATTTATGTACCTTATAAGCTTTGATGTTTTTGTTCATAAGAATGATTCATGCATCATAATTAATTCACTTGTTACTTCCTTCACTCTGAGTCTGGGTTGGGTGGTGAGTCTGGGTTGAGTATGTAATCCATCCTGGCTACTCTTTAGACTTTGATCTGATTGTCTTACTTGGATTAATTTTGCTTCCTACAGTATGGCTCGTACCAAGATAACACCCCATAAGTCCGTTGGACCTAAAGGAGTTCCTCGTCACCAGCTTGCCCCTAGGAATGACGGTGCTAGTAGTAGCAGCTCTAGGCCTGATCCCTAGGCAGAGATACAGAGGCTTATAGTAGAGTTAGCTCAGGCTACTAGATATAGGGCTATGGATGCCATCCATGTGGGAGAGTTACGAGATAGATTGAGATGTCTTACCACCGCTCACAAGAACTATGAACGTATGTTAGTTCATATGGTGGAAGAAAGGAATGAAGCTTGGCATAGAGAAGATGTAGCTAGAGCTAGAACTCATGAGCTAGAATTTTATGTAGAAGATTTAGAAGAACATAATACTACTTTGCATGAAGAAGTCCATAGGCTGAGCAACCTCCTGGATCCAAATCACAAACCTCAAGCAGATGGAATGGACCCTGGTGTCATCATTGCTGATAATGATGAACTTGAAGAGGAAGAAGAAGAAGACCCGGAAGAATTAGTGATGGTAGATGAAAGTGATAATGAAGGTGGAAATGTTTTCAGAATGGATACCGATCACGAATTTGATGTGGTCGAGGAGAAGAGTAGAATTGTAAATAGTGAGATCTAGTTAAGTTTAGTAGTCTTGTGTAGTTGTGGACTTGTGTTAAATAAGTGAAACCAGTGTAATGCATTGTAGTAAGCTCTTTTATCTTTTAATAAAGGCTTGTGAGTTAAGTTTGGTTTGTTATGAACGGATGTGTCGTACGTGGGGTTCACATATTCCTGGTACTTCACAAGATGAAGATGGTATTCCTAATCCACCACCAGTTCCTCTGAATCTGGCTGATGCTATCGCCGCCCTTGTTAATGTGAATATTGAAAATGCTCGATTGCTTCAAGAGATAGCTCAGAGTAATCAGAATATGGTGCAAGGAAACCATGGCCACAATCATAATAGGCAGGAGGCTACGTATGTTGATTTCACAGATACAAGACCACCAGTGTTCACCAAGGCCGATGAACCCCTAGAGGCTGATGATTGGCTTCGGACTATGGAGCAAAAATTTGATCTTATTCTATGCACGGAGATGCAGAAACCTGTGTTTGCCGCCCAGTAACTTAGAGGTGCAGCAGGTGCCTGGTGGGAAAATCTAGTGGCTATGCAACCAGCTGGCATTCCAATAACTTGGGCTGAGTTCCATACCGCCTTCAGAGCTCATTATATTCCAGAAGGAGTGATGACCATGAAGTTGGATGAGTTCCTTACTTTGAAGCAAGGGGGTCAAATGGTTATGCAATATGTGGGTAGATTCAATCACCTGTCATAGTATGCATCTGAATATGTCAACACAGATGCTAAGAAAAAGAAATGGTTTATGCGAGGTCTAAATACCAAGCTGCAGACAATGATGACTACTTGTACCAATGTCACTTATCATGAGGTAGTGAATATTGCAATTGCTTTAGAGGAAAAGTATTGGTAGCATAAAGAGATCAAGAAGAAAAAGAGTGTGCCATCTGGATTCTTTGGTGGAAATCAAAAGAGGCAAAAGATAATCTATCACCCAGTCAACCATTATCGTCCTCCTTATTGTCCGCCGTAGTTCCAAGCCGGGCAACAATCAAATGTCCATCCTGCCACAACTTACCAGAATCCACAACAGACAAATGCTCCTGGTGTCAATGCTCCAACGTCCCAGGGTCACAATTATCCATGTTACAATTGTGGAAGGTCCGGTCATTTCTCTAGGGAATGTCCGTATCCCAAACAGTATAATTCAAATTCTCAGAAGGCTCCTGCCAATCAACAACAGGGTCAGACACAGAACAAGAACAACAATCAGAATGCTCAGAAGGGCAAGGATGAAAGTAAGACAGGACGAGTTTTCTATATTTAAGCTGGGGAAATTCTGGAAGGGGAGCCAGTGATGATGGGTATGTTTTCTATTGCCGATCACCCTGTTGTTATGCTTTTTGATTCTGGTGCATCTCATTTATTCATCAATAGAACCTTTGTCGTAAAGCACGAAATTCCAATTGGGGAAACAACAGAAAATTTCTTTATACAGTCGCCCGGGTGACGTCTGTGTACTAAGAAAATGGTATACCAGGTACCCATAAACCTGGGTAGGCATATTTTTCCCACTACCATGATCATTCTCAAGGATCAGGATATAGATGTGATCTTGGGAATGAATTGGATGTATTAACATAAGGCTATTATAGATGCTTTGAATAGGACACTAAGGGTGAGTTTGCCTGATAGTAATTCTCAGCTTCTTATCCAACTTCCAACCTTAAGGAGATCAGTGGAAAGAGTTTGTGCAACTTCTGTCAAGGAGATTAGAGATATCCCGATAGTTTGTGAATTCCCTAATGTTTTTCCTGAGGATTTACCCGATCTACCACCAGATAGGGATGTTTAGTTTAACATAGAGTTAAAATCTAGAATAGCTCTGATCTCTTGGAGAGCTTATAGGATGCCTCCCAAGGAATTAGCCGAGTTGAAAACTCAGTTGCAAGAGTTGATTGAGAAAGGATTTATTCAACCTAGTTCATCACCTTGGGGATGTCCTACAATTTTTGTGAAAAAGAAAGATGAGGCCCTGAGGTTATGTGTTGACTATCGTCCGTTTAATGAAGTGACCATTAAGAATAAGTATCCCTTACCTCGGATAGACTTGCTTTTTGATCAACTGGCCAGAGCCAAAGTTTTCTCCAAGATTGATTTGAGGTCCGGTTACCACCAAATCAAGATTAAGCCTGAAGATATTCCCAAAATGGCATTTACCACAATATATGGATTATATGAATACTTGGTAATGTCTTTTGGTTTGATAAATGCTCTAGCTCATTTCATGTATCTAATGAATTTAGTATTCATGCCTGAGCTAGACAAGTTTGTAGTGGTGTTTATTGATGACATCCTAGTATATTCCAAGAGCAAGAAAGAACGTGCAGAACATCTCAGAATTGTTCTGACCTGCTTGAGAGAACATCAACTATATGCTAAGTTCAGTAAGTGTGACTTTTGGCTTAAGGAAGTACAGTTTCTTGGACATGCCTTATCAGTCGAAGGAGTTGCAGTTGATCCAAGCAAAGTTAAGGATGTGCTTGATTGGGAACCGCCAACCACTGTTCATCAGGTTCAGAGTTTTCTGGGAATGGTGGGGTATTACCATCGTTTTATTCCAGATTTCTCTAGAGTATCCAAGTCCATCACTGGGTTGTTGAAGAACCAAGCCAAGTTTGTCTGGTCATCTGATTGTGAAGAAGCTTTCCAGACATTGAAGAGACTGTTAACCACTACACTAGTATTAGCCCAACCTGATATCGAGAAGTCATTTGATGTTTATTGTGATGCTTCAGGTATTGGTATTAGATGTGTATTCATGCAAGAAGGCTGAGTCATTGCCTATGCTTCCAGATAGCTTAAGCAACATGAAGAAAATTATCCGACTCATGATTTGGAGTTAGCAGCAGTTGTCCATGCTCTGAAGATTTGGTGGCATTACCTGCTCGGTAATACGTGCCATATTTATACAGATCACAAGAGTTTAAAGTATATCTTTACTCAATCGGATTTGAACATGCGATAGAGAAGATGGTTAGAATTGATTAAAGATTATGACTTGGAGGTACATTACCACCCTAGAAAAGCAAATGTGGTTGCAGATGCCCTTAGTCGAAAGAGTCATTGCAATTGTCTAACAGTAAAAACAATGGGTTTGACTTTATGTCAAGAGATGGAAAAGTTGAGTATAGAGGTAATTCAACAAGGTAGTTTGACCAATATAACTGTTGAAGCCACTATTCGAGACCAGATTATTGCTGCTCAGAAAGAAAACAAGGGTATAGCCCATATCAAAGAAAGAATCAAGAATGGGAAAGCGGAATGCTTCAAAGTAGATGATGAAGGTGTGTTATGGTTCAAGAATCGCTTAGTGGTACCAAAGGTTCTTGAGTTGCGACAGTCAATTCTTGAAGAGGCACATGCTACTAGGTTATCTATCCATCCGGGAAGTAACAAAATGTACCATGACTTGAAACAAAGATTTTGGTGGACTAAAATGAAGATAGAGATTGCTAGATATATAGCCAAGTGTGATACTTGTCAAAAGGTGAAAGCTATACATTTGAGGTCCGCTAGAGAATTACAGCCATTACCTATTCCAGCTTGGAAGTGGGAGGATATTAGTATGGACTTTATTGTTGGTCTACCCAAGACATCAAAGGGATTTGACTCAATATGGGTGATTGTAGATCGACTAACCAAGTCAGCACATTTTCTTCTAGTCAAGAGCATATACCCCACTATCCAATATGCCAAGATATATTTAGCAAGAATCATGAGCCTCCATGGAGTACCAAAGACCATTGTGTTCGATAGGGGTACACAGTTTGTCTCTAGTTTTTGGAAACAATTGCATTCTTCATTGGGTACCAAACTACTATATAGTATAGCTTATCATCCACAGACCGATGGTTAGACTGAAAGGGTCAATCAAGAACTTAAAGATATGTTAAGGTGTTGTGTCCTTAACTATTCCAATAAGTGGGATGAATGCTTACCTTTGGCCGAATTCTCATACAACAATAGTTATCAGGAAAGCATTAGAATGGCTCCGTTTGAAGCACTCTATGGTCGAAGATGCAGAACATCACTGAGTTGGTCTAAACCCAGAGAAAGAAGGTTCTTTGGAGTTGACCTTGTGAAAGAAACATAAGACAAGGTTAGGCAAATACAAAGTAATTTGAAGATAGCTCAGTCCCGACAAAAGAGTTATGCGGATAAACGACATAGACCATTGGTGTTTAACAAGGGAGATTTTGTATATCTGAAGGTATCACCAATGAAGGGAGTTACCCGTTTTGGTGTTAAAGGCAAGTTGGCACCTCAATATATTGGACCATTTCAAATTTTAGAGAGGTATGGAAAAGTGGCATATCGTTTGAAATTACCAGAACATCTCTCAGTTGTACATGATGTGTTCCATGTTTCTCAATTAAAGAAGTGTCTTCGAGTGCCTAAGCAGAATGTTAAAGTTGAAGGAGTGGAACTTGAACCGGATTTGACCTATTCCGAATATCCTATCCGAGTTTTAGATCAGAAAGATCGTGTTACTCGAAGGAGGACAATCAAGTTCTACAAGATACAATAGAATCAACATTCCGAAGAAGAAGCTACTTGGGAATCCGAAGATTATTTGTTAGAAAAATTTCTAGAGTTTCTTGCATCAATATAGAATAATGTTAGTTTTGCTCTGTTGTTGTGATCTATGTTTGTAAAGGAACTGCAGCTATTTTCTGTACAAGTTTTGGATGTTTTTGGACTGACACATTTCCTTTTCCATTACTCACCCTATGACTTTGAATCTCGGGGCGAGATTTCTTTTAGGGGGAAGGATTGTAACACCTCGGGTGTTTAAATACTAAAACATGCCATGTCATCATATGCATAGCACATCATTCATGTGTTAGTGAAAATTTTGATATGCATACACTAAAACAAGTTTACCTTTATGTTATATGTGTTGACTTGTATGGCTTGAAGTGAGTTAAAAATCTTTGTATTGATTTGAATTTCCGTAAACCCTGATTTTCAGTATTTAAATTCTACCCTGAAAACCCATTTCAAAATCAAAGCATATTTTGGGGTTGAGCCTAAAAGCAAAAGTGTAGAGCTTGTCGAGTTATACAAAGTTTGTTTTTGGAGTTTTCAAAGTTGTTATGAAAAAATTGAAGTAATTTGAAAAGGTGAAATTCTTTAAATGTCTCCTATTTGAATTCAAATTTGCATTTCAAAATGTAGACCGAATTAGGGGGTGGTTATAAAAGAAAAGTTGTAGAACTTTGGATTTTGAACAACTTTTATTTTTGGAGATTTTTGAGTTGTTACATAAATTTTGGCGTAATTGGGATTTTCAAACAAATAGTAATTTGGTAATTTTGGTGAACAGTAGCCACCGAAGCCACCTCGTCGCCGACGGCCTTCTTCTCGGTTCCAGGCGTGCGCGTGGCTGTCCTCAGCTTCGTGCTGGCACGGGGAAGGCTCCTTCGTGGCTTCCTCTTGCTTCCTGGCCGGCCTTTATAGCCAGAGCATCGCCGCCGTTCTTCTTTTCTCTTCCTCTGTTTTCCCGACACCGCTGCCATAGCTCCGTCGAGCTCGCATTGCCTCCTCAGTGCAAACCAGCCTTGGCAAGGCATCGCCTGAACTTCACCTATTCCTTGCGCACCCAATAGACCAACCCTTGAATCTTGACTTCGCCGAAAACCTGCTGTGCCGGCAACCTCATCGTGGTGTGCGCGTCGTCGTGGCTGGAGCTCCACGGTGCGTCTTTGTCCTTGCTCAGCGTGGCTCTAGCTTCGCCTTGATCCTATGTTGCTCTATGACCGGTTGTTTGACCCTTTTGACCACCGCAGTCGCCAGAATGCCGTCACCGACGTGGTTCATGCCACCGTGATCGCTGTGACCGTCGACCCGCCTATCCGTTGTTCCTCCGGCTCGTCCATCGCCTTCAACGTGTTCAGGGTGAGCTCCTGGTTCTTCCCAAGTTGTTTGTTTCACTGCTACTAGTCTCTAATCACCGGCGTAGCGCAGCTATGCAGTCGTGGCCGCCATGGCCGGCGTAGTGCTCGGTCCAGTCCGTAGTTGGTCTAGTTAGTGTCACAAATTGATGCGTCGTGGTGTTGTGATCATGTTAGTACCTTGGCCATCGCCGGTGACCTCGTCGTCGGCAAGATTTTGCCGGTCAAAGCCGCTGTCGCCGTGGTCAGCATGGGAGGTAGGGGATGACATGTGGGGTTGGGTTGTCAGTGACTCAGTGAATTGAAAATGAATTTCTCCTTTTTCAGAAATGAATGAATAGTGTATGTTTTTGTTATTTTTGTGTAGAATTATTTAGAGCTCCAAAAATTATGAAAAGTTTTGTGTGACCTCTCTGTGATGTATATTATTTAGGAAAAATATGAAATGTTGTTTTTCAGTACTTTTGGAATGTGATAAAAATTGCTTAATTAATTAATAAATGGGTTTCCATGATTTTTCTAGGCTTATTTATTTATCCAAAAATTATGAAAATTGTTTTGCCACTTAGTTATCATGTGATGAACATTTACAAAAATTTTGAGCTCAATTGGAATAAGTTGATTTATTTCATAATTTTGAATTAAATAATTAATTCATAAAAGCAAATAGTAATCTTTAATGATTTAGGTTTTGTTTGAATTTTTGGATTGAGTGATGACCTTGGGTCATTAGTTGGTAATGATCCTTGGCAATAAAAGTAAATGTTACAAAAATGGTTTAGTTAGTTTGACTTGTAACTGTACTGTGAAGGAAAGTTGTATTCAAGTTGTTAATTTTGCATCCATCATCGAGCATCATATTTTTGTATCTCGCATCATGTTAAACATGGCATTATTACTACGTGTAGTGAACGAAGGTGAACACGTGGTAGTTAATCAAGTTGCGGAGGTGGTTAATCCATCTGTTGAGGTCGGATCTGATAATTGTGGAACGTCTCAGGAACCAGACTTTTCCGTCAACGAAGGTAAGCCCCGGATGCATTTAAACCTACCTTGTGATTTACAAATTGATTTCGATTTTGCTTTTCTTTACTGCATTAAGTGATTAGAAGTTAAGTGAAAACCTAATTGGTGCATTACCAACCTTGTTTTTCTATATCTACCTTGTTACCAATTTTACTTCGTAAATGCCTAGTTATGCTTAGCCATGCTTAGACAGATAAAAGTCGGGTGATTACCTGTCACCCGTGAGTTTTAAATGGATCTTTGGTTACGGTTGGTTACTTATGTTATCATGTGATACGAGCTTGTGGAATAATAAATCTAGACTGGGTAGACTCGGTGTGTGAGAGCCACAAGACATGGAGGTCTTGTGAGTGGCTTCTTTCTGCCTGTGTCGATTAAGGTCTGTCCGTTGTTGAATTGCATGAGGTGAGACTTTATAGTACTAAACACATACTCCGATAAGCCTTAACTTGGCAATTCTATTACGAGAATGGCTACTTGCGCACTGGGAGTGGAGAGATGGCGGGAATAGCGTGTACCCACATGGCAATGGGCTGGATTGGTGGAGTACTGTATTCTCAGGTAGCGCAGACCCATTCTTGTTTTAGAGGACCTAAGGGTAGGTTGGTATATGTAGGTCAGGGACCTGCATATGTCGTGTGGTCTAGAATCCCCAGCTGGGTTTTAATCGGTTCGAATCGTCGTTGCTTCTCGGTTATGGAGACTCAACTCACTGTTCATCATCGTAGTTTAATAACTGGAATTTGAGAAAGTGTTGGATATGAAGTTTCATGATCTCATTACGGATCAAGTCAGGTTTGTATATGATCTTTTTGAAGATAAAAATGTTGATATAAAGAATTTTGTTAAAGAGCTTTTACGCAAAAGAACTCTGATCATTGCTAAAGCCATACCTTGAATCCCTGAGCCTGCATTCCTGAGTCTTCTCAGTTTTATTTCGGTTAAGTCTTGTTGAGTACTTTTGCACTCAGGGTTCGTTGACCCTTGTTGTAGGTGAGCCTCATGAGCAGGTCTGTTTTGGACCGTGCTGCATGACTGTTGTTCAGGTCGATGATGATAAGTGAATGTGTGATCCTTGGGCAGGATACTTATTTGTGTGTTTGTATTATGATACTTATGTCACTCCACTACTACTATGGTTTGTAATAATTATCGAACTTAGTTTGTAAGGTTTGAAACAACTAGTTTGTAAACTAAGTTATCGTAAGACTTCTGCTAATTTACTCTGATATAGATATTTGAATAAATGTTGTAATACTGCAATGACCCTATAATGTGATCCTGCTCGGAAATCGTGGATGATTCGGGGTTCCCCGAGGACACCCGACAGTCTTCTTAAGTTACCAGGAACATATGCATAGTCGTCAGAGGTCGTTGGACAGTGACAGGTGCATGTGGGTCCTACAATTTAGGAGGTTCTGCCACAGTCTGGGCCCTCGACATGGTGGGACTCCTCAAAAAGGGCCTAGGTGGCTTCACTCACCTACTCATAGTAGTCGACAAGTTCACCAAGTAGATAGAGGCCAAGCCCATCACCAACATCCAGCCAGAAGAGGCAGTCAAATTCTTCCTCGACATCATCTACCGGTTCGGTGTTCCTAACTGTATCATCACTGACCACGGGACTAACTTCACCGAAAAGAAGTTCCTAGACTTCAGTGATGGTATGGCATTAGGATCGACTAGGCCTCGGTCGAACATCCATGAACTAATGGTCAGGTCGAGCGTGCCAATGGCATGGTCCTCCAAGGACTTAAGTCACGCATCTTCGATCGACTCAACAGGTATGCCGGGTGATGGGTTGTAGAGGTCCCAGTGATCCTCTGGAACCTAAGAATGACCCCTAACCGATACACAAGGTTCACACCCTTCTTTCTAGCTTACGGAGCTGAGGCAGTACTGTCCTTCGACCTCGACCATGGCGCCCCAAGAGTGAAGGCTTTCGACTGCTACCGAGCTATGGAGGCTCAGTAAGACGTAGTTGACCTGCTCGAAGAGGCCTATGAGACCACCGTCATCCATTCCGCTCGCTACCAACAAACCCTACACGGGTACCATGAAAGGAAGATCAGGGGGAGGATACTCAAAGTTGGCAATCTCGTACTCTGGAGGACCTAATCAATGAAGAAAAAACACAAACTCTCTCCACCATGGGAAGGGCCCTATACGATGACCGAAGTAATCCAACCAGGCACCTACCTATTGGAGGACAACAATGGCAACGTTCTCATCAACACTTGGAACATCAAACAACTACGTCGCTTTTTCCCCTAAAATTTGGTCTTACCATTTTTTAGTCAAACTTGCCCCTGTAAAGCACCCCAGCTCAAACACTTTCAGCCCAGGTCGCTCGGGGGCTCTATGAGGGTACAATACTAAATACTACCTCTCTTTTTTACTCTCTTTTTACTATCACATGGTAAACAACTTCATCCCCGAATGGAAGTGCATTCCTTTTCCTTTGATTGTTCTACGTAACTTTGTTCCTACTCCTAACCGAACACACCCCTCCATGACCTACGGTTACGAGCAGTCGAGCCCCACGGGCCATGCCCAGGTTCTTAAAAAGCTATAGCCTACAGAACTAACGGATAGGTGCGAAAAAGAAAGGACAAAAGCAATAGCTATGCTAGGATAAAAACATGGAAAAGGATAGTGATTCTATCACAAAAGCAGCACTGATGTATTCATTGATACAAAAAAACTGTTCACACGGGGACTCACCCATAAACTCAACTATTACATTTTCTACTACTACTCCAAATACTACCACGGCACATGCTACCAAACATAGCAACCGCCATAGGGCCCCGCCCGGTCCCGTTCCCTCGACTTCGACGAGCGCAATAGGTACCTCAAGGGACCCGCTCGGTTTCGTCCCCTCGACTTCAGCGAACACAACGGGTACCTCAAGGACGTCGCACCCATAGATGCTCAATAGAAGATAATGGAGCTCCTGACCTTCTCATGGAGTCGAGGCAGCTCCTGGGTAGGGATGCCACTACCGAGGTATGGCCACCATGGCTGGAAAAGATCTCATCAAACTTTATGAACTGGCCAACCTAAGCAGCTGCATGCATGGAATCCTCCACCGGCATGATCCTGAGCAACTTCCCCTCCGACAAGGCTCACCCGATGAAGATCCACTAGAGAAAGTCCACACATGGCTCCATCCCAAAGAACTCCTCATAGACGAATCTAGCACACCACCCCCTTCGGTGGAAGCCGCCCCTTCTCAGGCAGAGATGGCCAGCACCGCCCCGGGCAGCCTCTAGACCGACATCGCACTCTGAATTCATGAAAGGACCTATAAGTCTTCCCCCTCGCTCATCCCCTCTCTCACTTAGGAACCA
This sequence comes from Miscanthus floridulus, assembly GCF_019320115.1. NCBI lineage: Eukaryota > Viridiplantae > Streptophyta > Magnoliopsida > Poales > Poaceae > Miscanthus > Miscanthus floridulus. Next base: position 126,562,527 of record NC_089587.1, read on the forward strand.
CTACGGCATACGGACACTCTCGGTGAAGAGGAAGAAGGAACAGAGACAATAGTTGGAGAACAGGCAAAGGACTATGACAGAGAGCCCTCTCCCTCCCCCTATTTAAGGAAGAAATGCGACAGCCAAAGAGGGGCAAAAGATCAGAGCGAAAAACTCTCTCCCTTCCCCCATTCAATGTAGATGGGAAACGATGGGACACACCCTGACCGATGGGACGCACGCTGACTGATGGAACGATGCCTGATCAGATGGAATGCCGCCTGGTAAGACGAGACGTGGCCTGGGTATGGCCCACCACTATCGCACGACCGGGTACGAAAACCAAAGCGTCACCATACGCAGATAGCTCTCTGTATCCCCAAGCGGGACTTAGAAAAACCCAAAACGAGATCTTCGCCAGGAGAGACCATCGGGCTTCCTAAGTCAATCGAACGGCTCAGAAAAATACACTGAGAGACAGGAACGGAGAGAAGGGACGCCCCATGTAGGCCATGCCGACTCCGTCACGAACGATGAGCATGGGTCCTGGTCGGACATTTCCATCTGGAGCTCTTCAAACCCCACCACTCGAGTCATCAAGGTAACACTACTGACCCCCGCTATTTCTTTATAAACATTTCATACATCCATATGCGCATTCATTCCATATGCCCATGCCCCCCGAACGATTCGGGCCCTGAGCTACCCGAGGGTTCAGGAACTAAGCATCGCACATGCAGTGAAATGCATCGCAATGCTCCGTGTTGCGTCATGAAGCGACAGTTGCCTCATTCGACATGAGCAACAACTGACTGGGGTTCAAAGGTCATACCGCGAAGAGCTCGAGGCCGCCCCACGTCAAACAGAGCTAGGGAAGAAAAACATAGATGAGCCCCATGCGGCCCTCACCTAGTCTGGTAGACAGGGTCATCTCAACCTTCTCATTCGATCCTAAGCCTCTACCAAGCCCACATATCTCCATTGAGGGGAGGCCATTAGGCCACCCGGGTCAGTCTCCGGAATGACCTAGGCATCTGCCGGGTTGCAGGTAAAGGAGCAGTGGAATATCACAAGAGGGCTATGCCGACCCCATCACGAACGACTGACCCGGATTCCACTCGATCATACCCGTTAGTGAACTCACCGAGCGCGTCACTCGAGCCCAAGCGATCAGGACAAGCGACAAAACTTTGCCCCTCTGGTTGTGAGGAACCGAGGATGGGGTAACACACACAACTCAAAACCGACCCCTATTAAAGCCCAACAGGGCTCAGGGGCTCAAGACACAAAATGCCTAGGTCTGCGACCCCAAACTTGCCCCATCTGGCTACGCTTTGACTGCACTCCAAAACTACTTGAGTCTATGACCCCGAACTCGCCCCATCCGGCTATGCTTCGACTACACACCAAAAACACCTAGGTCTATGACCCCGAACTTGCCCCATCAGGATCCACGACTCTGACTCACCCGATCCCACGGCGCGCACCGATGCCAGGATCAACGAGCTCTGTCTCAACTGATCCCTAAACCATCTAACTAACTTCCTCAGCTGCACAGACTGCACCAAGGCTAGGATCCACAACTCCGGCTCATCCAATCCTACGGCGTGCACCGACGCTAGGTTCAGGGAGCTCCATCTCGTCCGATCCCTATACTAAACCGCCTTGGCTGCACAGGCTGCACCGAGGCCAGGATACATGACTCCGACTCATCCTATCCCATGGTGCGCACCGACGCCAGGACCCACGAGTTCTGTCTCGTCTGACCCCTAAAGACTAACTACCTCGCCCGATCCCACGGCACGCATCGACGCTAGGATCCATGAGCTCCGTCTCACCCGATCCCTAAAAATTAACCACCTCGGCTGTGCAATGACACCTAGGTTGACAACTCCATCTTGACTAAAAAACACGCACACACGCCCGCTGACAAACACCCCCTAGATGATTCTGCCCGAATCACCCGAGGGCTCAGAGGCTACACCCATGGGTGCGCTTGCGCGCACCCGCTGACAAAATAAAACCCTCCCCTAGCGACACAAAAAAACCCCCAGATGGTTCTGCCCAAACCGCCCACGAGCTTGGGGGCTACACCCGCGGGTGCGCTCGCGCGCACCCGCCATCGAGACAAAAATCGCCCAGACGATTCTGCCCGAATCGCCCGGGGGCTCGGGGTCTCCTGTTGGGTTCATAAACCCAGGGTCCCTCATGGACCGGCCTCCCAACAAAGGCTCAGCCCAAGCAGACAATGCGCAACTCATGGGCTGGCCCATGAGTATCGAAATGATAGGCCAGGAGGGCAATCCAATCACCGACCAGAAGGCCCGGCCAAGGAGGAGCGATGCCCATTTTCTGACTCCAGCCCACCTCTCCAATCGGAGGGGCTCACTTCGATTTCTAGCCTGCCTCCGGATAGCCTCTCTGACCAGAAGGCCTGGCCAAAGCACTACTTCCGAATCTGACCCCACGTCTCCGACCAGGGGACATGAAAACCTTGCTCACTGCTCTTCTCCGACTGGAGCAATCAGAGCCGGCTGGGACCAACCGGCCGGGGATGCCTGCTTGGTAGGGACCAGGAAATGGATGGAGAAAGCAAGGAAGGGTGCACAAGTCAAACCACGATACCATTGACCGTACCCTGTACACCTTCAAGAATAGTACTCTGCAACCACCCTGACACAAACAGTGTTGTAGGCGCCAACATTTTCCCTACAGTATTGTGCGCGCCATTAACTCCCATTCGGTAAGGCCCCCCCACATGCCTCTGGGCATCGACAGTGTTTTGGGCGCCGGCATTTACCATACTGAGTGAACATGGTAAAACCCCTCACATGCCTCTAGGCATCAACAGTATAGCAGGTACTGACATCTACCATACACGGACAAAATGACATGGCCTCTCACGTGCATCTGACATCCAACAGTGTTGTGGGTGCCTACCATCATCCTGTACCTGTCGGCGTGGGCAACAAGGTTTAGAAGCATACGTACTCTCTCCCTCTCACTTGTAAGGCCATCCCCTTCATCTATAAAAGGGGATGCGCTCCCTCCCAAGAGACTAAGTTAATTTAGATCCATTCAAGTGATTCTAGATTCCTTAGATCAACCAAGCTCACAAGCACACAACCACAGAACCGCCAGGTTTGAACCACAAGCACACGCTTGAACACTTAGCTCATAGTGGAGCTTCTATCGCTCTCAGCCCTTCCGACCAGAGCCGGCCAGACCTCTTGTACCCCCATCTTTCTCCTTCTCATTTGTAACCCCACTGCAAACTTCAAGCACCTAGGCTCAGGAATAAAGTCACCGACCGACTCAAACTAGACGTAGGGCACATTGTCTGAACCAGTATAAACCCTGTGTCATTGAGTGCTAGGCCATCTCCGATCACAACGTACGGCAAAACTACAAATATTTATCTGTTGGTCACTTTCTTCTGCACCGACAGTTAACACTCAGTGAACAAAGACTCAGCAAAGCTGTCTTTGCCGAGTGTTTTTTGTTGATGCACTCGGCAAACACTTTGCCGAGTGCTAAACCGACACTCGGGTAAAGAATTTTTGAAAAGTATAAAAAAAACTGCGCCACTAGGGCGCTGCCACCACGTCCCGTGGGGCGGGGCAGGGAGAGGGAGGGAGGGGGCTAGAGTCGGCGGTGTGATGGGGCGTCGAGAGCAGCTGCATGGGCATGGCCATGTGATGATGACGATGGTATTCTACGGGGAGGTCTCGTGGACACAGATGTACTTCTCTGACTCCATGGTGACATGGGTGAAGGTGATAAACTGCGGTGCGATGCCTAGCTGGTGAGCTACAGAGGAACAAGCAACGAATGATTAGTGAGCGGATCAGGGGAGGAGGAGATCTACAGGAGAGGAGAAGGAGGTGGCGGAACTATTACCGTGAGAGCCTCGTGCATGGCGATGGGGGTGTTGGCCACCGCCATGGCGATGGGCGATGGTACCTAGATCTCTCCCGAGTAGTCTAGAGCAGAAGGGGAGAGAGCGTGGAGGCTGTGGCAACGTGCTGCACGGTGCCTGCCCACTATGGGGGAGAGATCTGATCTTGAGGAGGGGGGGACGGATGGAACCATACTAGCATAGCCAGCGGTGTGGGGAAGGCAAAATGAGAGCACGACCCCCGACCCGATGCCCGGGAATTTAGCTGATGGAGGGTAGGGGAGGGAGGGGGCCCGGTGCTCGTGACGCCAGCGGTGGGGGCTGGGCGCCGGCAGGTGGGGGCAGGGAGAGGAGGAAGGAAGGGCCGGGAGAGGGAGGGAGGGGAGGGAGGGGCAGGCGGCGGGTAGCGTTTGTGCGTGGGGGAGGCGGCGGGGTGCATGAGTTATAGTATAGGAGCTTTATCGAGTGTCCTAGATCTGACACTCGGCAAAACAGTGTTTGCCGAGTGTCAGATTAGGGGCACTCGGCAAACCTGTTTTCCCTCTTCCTTCTTTTCCATAATGTGTTTTTTTAAATTTGTTTCGATGTACTTTGAAAATACCTTGTCAAATTGACTCAACAATATATATATGATTTTTCTACGAATATTATTCCATTATTTCATGCAGTTATAGCTCAAATTCAATTTATATGAATTAAAATTCTATAATTGCACTTAATAAATTAAATTATCAAACGGATCCAAAAAAATTACCAAAATTTCACATAAAATAATCTATGTTCTCTATTGCCTGTAGAAAAAGTTTTGAAGTGAAATCCCAATTCGGCCGTCCCTTTGACTCCAAATCTTACCGAATCCTTCTTAATGCTACGATTCTTCTTCTGAGATGCTTCGGTTTTTAAACATCGTACGCGACAAATTATGTGAAACCTTCTCAATTTTTTACCATAGTCTCCATGTATGATATCATCACATCATGATAAATCTCATGATTTTCAGACTTCGTTTGTGTTTTTTACAATTAGAAACCATTTTGCCACACGTTCGTGGTCATGTTTCCTGAACAAGATGCTCGAAATTTCTTTTGATTTTCCGGATAAGGCCTCACACTGGACTCAATAACATGAATATCATTTTTCTACTTATTTTATTCTATTATTTGAATCACTTGCAGTTCAAATTTGACTTGATTCAAAAAATTGCTTGAAATGCAATAAATTAATTAAATATTGCAAACAGATCCAGAAATATACCAAATTTTAACGCGGAGTACCACATGTTCTATGTGGAGTGTAGAAAAAGTTTCAAGGTTAGAAGAGGAAAAAAACTTATTTCTTTGCCGAGTGCAAAAAAAATACTTGGCAAACTTACTTCTTTGCCGAGTGTAAAAAAACACTCGGCAAACTTACTTCTTTGCCGAGTGCCCGAGGAAATGCACTCGGCAAACATAAAAACACTCGACAACGAGCTGGTTTCCGGGAGTGCAGTGGGTGGTTATTGTAGCTTAGGCCTCGTTTGGTACAGCTCAATTTCACTAGTGAAGTTTTTTTTTAAATATAGTTTCACAAGCAGTTTTTTTTTTTTTTTTGTTGAAGCTGAACTGTTTTTATCCGGTTTGCCAAATAGATTCACTTGATGGAACAAAATAATTAATGACTAGAATGCCCTTTTTCTCTGTTTTCTTCTCCATGCTCGTGCGCCGGCCCTTCTTCCTCACGCGATGATAGCAGTGCTGAGTGCTGACCCGGGTAGCACGCACCTTGGCAGTCGTGCTCGTGCACGCCCCGAAGGCCGCTCTCGCACTCGGTCCGGCGGTCGCGCCGGTGCCCCGGTGGCCGCGCACGACCGCGCCCCAGCGACCCCACCTACCGCAGCGGTGGCGCCCTTTCCGATGGCCCGTGCCCCCTGACGGCGCCCCTCATGACTGCTCGGCAGCCCGCGCCTGGCTCAGCTGCCGTGCCGGTGTCCTCGCTCGGCTTGGTGGTGGCGGCGGGGGCACCCGTGCCTCGCCCTAGCAGCGGCATGCGTGCCCTGCTCGATGGCGGCACCTCGCCACCTCACACTCTGGCGGCTTCTTCTCCAACCCCAGCTGATGGACTTCATCGTGCGCTGCGCGTTCCTCGGTATCAGCCTCCAACCCCACACCATCTCTCTCGCAGCCGCCACCTCTTCCGATACGGGCGGCTTCGGCGGCGTCTTGGAGGGCAGTGCGACATCCACTACTGTGCGTCGCCAGGGGAGCCGTGGCTCCCTCCGCTGCAGGCCATCCACGGCTTCGGGACCCCGGCGAGCCGCGCACCCACATCGTACATGTTTCCTGTTAAAACAAAATTTATTCACTTCACACCCACATCGTATCCTCTCTTTTCATACACTCCCCATGCATCGTGGCGCTAACATCACCCCTCTCCACATCTTTTGCTGCACCCCAAAACCTTTACTTCCGCGTCTGATATAGTGCACATTCAAAGCTGAGCCTTGCCATGCTGTGGAGGCCAAGACCACGCAATGTTCACATTGATGCGAGGGCGAGGGTTTCAGACCTTGTGTGGTGGCCACGGGAAGGTAACAAAGTGACGCTCATTACCTCATTGCCTAAGGGTAGTTGATCGGACCGAGGTTTCTTGCGACAAGGTACCGAGACAATCGGCATGTTCGTTGGTTAGTTTCTGGGCTGGTTTGGGCTAACTGGTGCTGGTTTATTATGAGAAAAAACACTGTTGGCTGGCTGGTTTGGACTGGCTGAAACCAACAAGCAAACAGGGCGAATGGCATATGTGTGGTTGTAGGACGACATTTTCTTTATTATACTTTGCTGATTCCAGCTGTTTTCATTTTGTGTCGCCATGGTAGGAACCTCTTTTTTTTAGCTAAAAAGGATATGCGTTCAACTAATACTATTCATTAAGCTCTTATGAAGTTTTGGATTTTCATTAAGCTTTTTTTTCTCTTTTGAAAGTGTTGGATATTCATTGAGCTCGTAAACACATTACTACGGTGTCCTATTGAAACTTTACATGTGACAAATAATGCACGGAACAAGATGAAGAGTAAATGCTGCCTTACAGAGCATAGAGATATATGTCCAAAAACACTAGTAGAGAACAGACCTTTCATCCGAGGTCAAAATAGGCTCTAGTTCCGGTATTTTTTGCGCCCGGGACTAGAGAGACCTTTAGTCCCGGTTTGTGTCTCCAACCGGGACTAAAGATCCCTGCCCAACGGCTACTGCGCTCGGCACAGTGGCAGGGGACCTTTAGTCCCGGTTGGAGACACCAACCGGGACTAAAGGTGGACCTTTACTCCTAGTTAGAGCCACCAACCGGGACTAAAAGTCCTCCAACCTTTAGTCCCGGTTGGTAACACCAACCCGGACTAAAGGACCCTTTAGTCCCGGTTGGCACCAACCGGGACTAAAGGTCCCCCGATGGGTTAGTTCAAAAGGGAAGCATCCCATCCATTGTTAGATGTGTTGTGTAGGTAGGGTGGTAAGCTACGCGCGAGGCAATGTATGAGGTCTTGGGTTCGAATCTCACAGGACGCAGCGGTGGGAGGCATTATTTTTTTTAAAGCTGGGAGGACCTTTAGCCCCAGTTGCTGACCCGGGACTAAAGGGACCCCCTTTAGTCTCGGATGCTTGCTCCCGGGTGGGGAACCGGGACTAGAGGGGGTTCTCCACCGGGAGTAAAGCCCATCTCTGTATTAGTGAAATCTGCCTCCACAAATTAGAATCGTGCTAAAGTTTTGGATATTCATTACGTAAGCTCATAAACACATTAAGACATGTACAACTCGCAGACAATATACTATGCTGTCAGCTGTCTTCAAGAGCGTAGAGATATATGCCCATCTAATCTGCCTAGCCAAATTAGAATCCCGATAAAGTTTTGGATTTTCAATAAGCTCATATAAACACATTATTAGGGCATGTATGTATAATCTGCGCCTGCTCAACACCATTGGCCGAATCCTCTTGAGCTTGTTTGGATCCGACGAGGAGACCACATGAAGGATGCAGGCGTAGATGCGATGGATCCACTTGGCCTCTAGCACAAGCACTCGACAGATCCCTTCAAATGTGCCTATGGTGATGCCCTCGGCCTGGCCAGTCGCCATCCTCCATCCGCCAGTAGGCGGCCTCATCCGTGCACCATATAGGAATGTAACTGCTAGCGTCCGGATGTCTAATCCGGGCATTAGCGTCCAGACGATTGCGCCAGCTGCGTCTGCCTGCGCGCCCACATGGGGGGGGGCACGCTGTTCCGTTTCCCGCGCATGGCTCGATCTGTGCCTACTCTCGATCTCATTTCCCGCGCCTGTCGTTCGTGCCCTCCACTTCCACACGCATGCACGCGGGCCCAGTAGCTACAAGCAGATGACTATGTGAAAGGTCCTTGTGTGGTTTTGGTAATTGAGTGACAACCTAGGTGGACTAATTATGTTTATGTGAGATACACAGGTGATTAGTCCACATGTACATATGTGTGAACAACATATGCCATGAAGATGAAAATGGCTTGGAGATGTTGCAAAGCTCATAAATATGATGATGAAGGAGCTCATTGCACATGAGACATGACATTGAGTCTTGTGATCAAGGTGGAGAAGATCAAGACATGACTTGGCTTGATGGACCGGTTGCAAGCGTGAAGGGCAAGTCGGAGGTTTTGGAGCGATGGACCGCGTGGCGGTAAAGCTTGAGCAAGACTTGACACCGATGGACGAAGGCAACGATGAAAAGCAAGTGAAGTCAAGATCGATGAACCAATATGATCACGTGATGATATGAAGTGGATCATATCATTGTTGATCGTGTTGGTGCATGTGTTGCATTCACATTGGAGGAGATGGAATGGAATGCACAAGGCAAAGGTATAACCTAGGGCATTTCATTTTACCGGTCATAGGTGTATAGAGAAGATGACCGGGTTTAGGATAGACGGCCGTACTATCAAGAGGGGCAAACTTGTTTGCATATCGGTCATCTAGTGCCACTTGAGTGATCTAACTTTGCATCGTTGCTAGGATCGAGTGGCGTGGCAAGTTGAGTGGCTGATCCTTTGGAAAATAATTGTGATAATGCTAAACACACATACACATGGTGGTGTGCACTTGGTGGTGTTGGCACATTTACAAAGGAGAAGTTGTAGTTGACGTGAATCAACTTGGTAAAGAAAAGGGTTCGAAACTTCATCGACGGAGTGTCACCGACGCCCTGTACAGAAAAGACAGGGTTTCACAGAGTGCACCGAACGCTGGTCATGCAGTGACCGGATGCTGGGGTCCTGCGTCCGGTCAATGGCGCGCAGTGAAGGCCGCCCTCGGCCTCTTGACTGGACGCAGGTGAACGGACTCTGGCGGAACACTATTCAGCATCCGGTCGTGCTGATGTGGCGGCGCATAAAGGAGACAGTGAGTGACCGGACGGTGGGTGAGTCCGATCAGGAATGACCGGACGCGTCCAGTCATGAGTGGAACCTTACTAGAAGTGACCGGACGCTAGGGTCCTGCGTCCGATCGTGATCAAACTGACATGTCCGGTCGTGAATGGAACCTCTCTGGAAATGACTAGACTCGGTAGAGGTGCGTCCGGTCTTGGCACTGTGCTGCATTCGGTCATCATTTGATCGTTGAGATCAAGCGACTGAGGTTGAACGGAGGCGACACATGGCGTGCATCCGTTGACCGAACGCTGGCAGGATGCGTCCGGTCGATCTGAACGGAGCGTCCGGTCGCCCCGAGCTGTGTCCAGTGAAGGGGTACAACGGCTCTATTTTTGTGGGGGCTATAAATAAAAGGGGTCTCGGCCTTGGGCTGATTGCTGAGCACACTAGAGCCTTGGTGGCTTATGTGATGGTGCTTGGGAGCCCTCTAACTCACTCTAACTTGATAGTGTTCATCCGATTGAATGAGTGAGTGATTCTAGTGTGATTGCATCGTGAGGTTGCATCGAGTGGCACTAGGTGATCGAGTTGCAAGCCGGTGGTGCTTGTTACTCTTGGAGGTTGCCATCTCCTAGACGGTTTGGTGGTGGTCTCCGTCGAAACCCGCAAGAAGCTTGTGTGGTGCTCCGAAAAAGAGCTTTGTAAGGGGCATTATGCTCACCCCGTGGGAGCCGTGAAGAATAACTCTAGTAAAACGTGTCATTGAGCTACCCTCACTTCCGGGGTAGGTTCTTACGGTGCCCGACGTGCGGGCTTGGCGGGTGATGCCAATTAGCCGTCAAACCAGCAAGTGAGCGGTCGACACAACGGGGACTAGCGTGTTAGCAAGCACGTGAACCTCAGAAGAAAAATCACCGTGTCAACTTTATTCTTCCCGTAGGTTTGCAATCCTCTTACAAAAACTTGTAATTACTTTCATATACATTGTGCTTGTGTAGTTGCTTTTGTAATTAGTTAGCTTGTGTAGCTCACTAGTTACCTTCTTGCTTGTGTAGCATACAAGTAGCTCCCTTACATGGCTAATTTGGTTTGTGTAACCTTGTTAGTCACATTGCTTAGTTTGTGTAGCTAAGCATTTGCGCTCTCTAATTTGGTATTGATTGCCTTGTTATTGAGCATTGCTAGTGAGCTTAGGAGCTTTATGCTTTTGCTTACTAGCATATGTAGGAGCTCCCTCGTTGCTTAAAGTACTAGTGGTATAGGTTTGTGTGACCTTACTTCTAGAATTGGTTAGGTGAGCTCTAGCTAGCCCGGCACCTTAATTGCTTAATTAGGATTTTTGCAAGGTGCTAGAGAACATAGATAGAGGGGTATAGTCTTGGCTAGACCGATAGATTTAATTCGGCACTTGTTTCGGTTAGCCGGCACGATTAAGTTTTAGAAATGATTATTCACCCCCCTTCTAGTCGTCATCTCCATCCTACACTATGGCAAGTGGGTCCCACTACAATATTCAAACATCAGATCTACCTTTGCAACATCCAGATGAAACATTTGCAACATACGTCTAAAACAGGTGAAACATTTGGGACATACAGTTGAAACACCATTGCCACATGCGCAATATCCCGACCTACTTTTAAAATATCCAGATGCAACACTTGCAACATACAAAAGAAATGAAACACTTGAGACATGCGTGTGAAACACTTGTAATATACGTGTACAAAAAATAGATAAAACATTGGGGATATACACTTGCAACACACGTGTACAACTGTTACAACATATGTAACATCCCGATCTAGTTTTGCAACATCCACATGTAACACTTGCAACATCCAGATGAAACATCTGAAACACTTGAAACATACTCTTGCAACATGATTTTTCAATGCGTAATGTCACCTTGCTGCTTAGACGAATTGCAGAACTCGACGCCGCTCGACGGCCTAGGTGAGCACCTGCGCCAGGCACGCGAGCACCCTGGGCGAGCATCTGCGCGAGCACCCCTAGGCGAGCACTTGATCGGCGGCCTAGGCCAGCACGCCCTGGGTGCGCCGGAGTAGCCTGTCAGGGTCGGTGGCCGAGCGCTGCGCCTCGAAGGCGGTCGCGCGCCGCGCCTGACATTGGAGGTGGTAGGCGAACGGATAGGAGCAAGTGAGCAGATATGAACGAGTACGCAGACGAGGAGGGTCTGGGCGGTCGGATGGACGTTTACAGCATTACCGATCCACTTAGGCCTCGTTCGTTTTAGTCGGATTGGATCCTGGCCAGGATTACTTCCAGGCCCGGTTTGAGTGATTCCACCCATGTCACTCAATCCGAGCGAGTGGCCAGGCTCCGTTCCGGAGGGGACGAGGTGGGGAATGAATCTAGGCCGTGAGCAGAGGGGGGAAAACCGAACCGGGCCTATTTCCATTCCGGACCAGATCTAACCGAACAGCGAATCCAAGTCATGCTTGACTCCATTCCCGGCCGTTCCAATCCGCCCGGATTGGGCTGCATTCCGGGCTAAACCGGCCAAACCGAACACGCCCTTAACGATTTGGATCGCGAGTGGAGTTGAATGTGCGGGCGTTCTGACTCACCTGTTGGACAAAACGGACCCGGCCCAACAGAAGAAACATTACGCGGCGAGTTTAATTGGGCTGGCCATCCGATGCGCCACTCCCTCCTGTTTGCCGCGGAGCCGCCTCCGGCTCCGATCCCTCCGCCTTTTCGGTCGTAGACGTCTTCTTGTACGAGGAAATTTAGCAGGATTCGAGTTGGAGGCATGGAAGTTCGGAGGAGGAGGATCCGGATCTCCTTCTCCGATCCTGATGCAACCGATTCAGACTCCGGCGAGGATGCGAGTTCCGCTTCCTGTGGCCGCAAGACAAAGATTGTAATCTTGCATTGCAGTAGCAGCAGCAGCAGCAGCAGCAGCGCCAGGAAGAACCCTGGTGGCTGTGGTTCGCAACAAAGGCAAGCAATCCGATCGTCGTCGGCGAGCTGCCGGGAGCGCGCCGTCGTCAGTTCGGCCCCCGTGATGAAGCGGTGCCGCGGCGTGTACGAGCGGCAGCCTGGTCGGTGGGCAGCGGAGTTTCGGAGCCACAGACACAAGGCCCGGCATTGGATCGGCACGTTCGCCACCGAGGAGGAGGCCAAGGCCGCGTACGACGATTTCGAGAAACAGTTTGTCCCGTCGGCGCTGTGGCCTGCCGCTGCCGCTGCCGGCGTTGGAGCGCGGCCATGGCCGCGCTGCTGGCGTTCACAGAGAGCATCACATCCACATCGACAACGACATCCACATCCACCGCCTGATACTGAGAAGCGACAGATTGTACAGGCTTTGGCGGCGACTGGGATAACGCTGCCGCCGTTGCCGTCCGCGCCTGCGCCTGCGAGTGCGCCATGTGTCTCGTCCTCCACGTCGGCGTCGCCGCCGCCGCGGCTGGTGCCAGCGCCCCCGACAGGGTTCGAGAATGCGGAACCGCATACTGATGATGCGCTGCCGAGTGTTCATTCGTTCTGGGCGGACGAGCCCGCGGACGATGAACTTGTAGGGTTAGCTGATCTTGGACACCTGCCATTGCCGTTCTCGGATGGAAGCATGGACTTTGATCCTGCTGATTTGTCGCTGTTTGATGGTTTCTTGTGACGAACAGTATATGCATGCATGCATCAACAACAAGATGACAAGTAAGTGTAAATGTTTTCAGTACAATTCGTAATTCTTTCGATCGATCTGTACAAATTCAATGGCAATAAACCTTCTCAGTAACTTTCGCAATGCCATCGCAAGATTTTCCGTGAGTAGAAAGTCAATGTATTTGCAAGTTTTACGCCCAACTAATCGCTAGTATCTGTTAGGATTTGGTATCCAATATTTCCATTTTTTTTCTTTCTGATGAGAAAATGATGACTTCAATTTCTAACTAATCTTTGCGTGCAACTGTAATGTTGATGGAATAACATGTAATCTAAATTTTGATCACAACAGAGTCCTGCATGCAAATCTCATTTATTCTGTTTGACTTTACTATGAATTCACAATATCACAAGTATTATATCTGATGATTAATAGGAAACATATTATAACTAAAATTGATATATCCTAAGTTATTAACCATAATCCATCGATCCATTAGATGAGGCGATCGAGACACGACGGCGGCCGGCGATGTCTTCTGGGCTTAGAAGAGCGGGCCAGGGCATTCGAAGGAGATCTCGCAGCCCTCGACGGGCGTGAGCGTGACGACGTGCCTGACGGAGTTCATAAAGGGCGGGAGGCGTGCGGTGGCCTGGCAGGCGCACGAGTTGTCGAGGCCCATGAGCCTGCGGCAGCACGCGGTGTCGCGCGGGTCCGACCCCTCCCCCTCCTCGCTGTGCCGGTGCTGGTGCCGGTGCCGGGACCGCCTCCCGCCGCCGTGGCTGTCGTCGTCGTCATCATCGTCGCCCCTCCGGGACTGCAGCCCCTGCTGGCTGACGTCGCTGGCGACGGTGGCGGCGGCCGTGGACGACGTCGACGTCGTCGTCGTCTCATTGAGCTGCTGCTGCCGCGGCAGGGCCCCGCGCCTCACCCCGGGGCCCGGGATGAAATTCCGCATGCTGCACGCCTCGTTGGCCAGGTTGAACTGAGACCGACAGAACACCTGAGCGCTCGCCGGCTGGTGCCCGCTCAGGAGCAGGCCAGCTGACACCAGTAGAACTAGGGCCAGAGCCTTCTCCATGTGCATGCTTTTCTTTTCTCTGTGTGTGCGTGAGGCTGCTGTGCTTGATTATTTGGCCTTAATTTGGGCAACGATCGATGCTCAGCCACACATCATGCAGTGCTGCTTAAATAGTGAAGACAGCAGTACTGCACGTTGTGTTAATTAGCTCAGGTTATCTACTTCTCTTTTCATCTGTTGCCGGAGTGGGTCTTTTTTGTTTGTAGTTTTGGGCACTGAGAAGGCATGCTGGTAGAGGTTAGGTGCGAGTTTTTTCTGAAGACTGATAAACATCTAGCTACTAAGCTCTAGTTGTCACATAACAGAGTAGTGACGACTGTGCGTGCTGCTGTGTGTGTGTGTGAATTTACTTAGGTACAATGTACCGATAGTTTTGAATCTGCAGTGTTATGCACTTATGCATGCATGCCGTGTGGACTGTGGTGTCACAAGAAGCACAAGAATCAACATATCTAGTATCTACCTTCCATTATTGATTATGTGTACATGTGAGTTCTTGTTAACCTATCAACCTTTCCTTGTAACTTGTATGTATAGTAACAGTGTCTTATTACTGTTCCAGGTAGTGATATATACCTATCATAGATCTGCAGGCACGGCCCGTTAATAGTCTTTGTTGGAACTTCAAAGCAGGTTAGTAAAGACTGCTTGTTTTTATGCTAATGACAAGAAATGTAAGTTTCTTTATTCAATCGTTTACATGCATCCCACTGTGGCATGCCTGAACCCTTGATATGAAATTCAATAATAAAGGGGCCATTTCGATAAATGATGCAGTCCAACATTGAATCAACGAGAACATGATGTTAGATTGATCTCTAATCTTAAACTGGGCCCAAAGGCCCAGTTGGGCCTTTGATCCGCGTCCTGATCGGGGGCGCCCAGCCCACTATGGCAGGAGGGCCCCTGTCACACTGTGCAATAAATAGAGGTGGGGGCCGGCGGCTCTGAGTACGAGGTTGGCCTGAGCTACAGTTCCCCACCGAAATCCCTAATCCTATCTAGAGGGGCGCAGCTAGTGACGGGAAGCCACCAGCCGCGCCGCCACCGCCTCTGCATCTACACCGAGGGGCTGCTACGTCGCCGGGCTGCCCTGCAACCGCTACTGCACCACCGCCCTTCGACTCGACACCGCCACTGGGTTATCGCCAAGCACTGCGATGGCGAGCCCATCTTCATCTAAGGCGGCCGAAGGTTTGCACCCTTCACCACTCTCTTTCTCTCGTTCTATCTACTGCTACTGCACTGGTAGATGCAGTGTTATCCTAAACGCTAAATGGTAAACAGTCGGTCACCTACCGTTTAGCCCATTATTTGGGTAAAACGGGTGTTTAAACGGGAAAAACGGCCGTTTAAACGGTCAAAACAACCGATTAAACAGAAACGGTGTACCACCGTGTAGCGTTTAAACGGTGTGTAAACGAGCTAAACGGCCGTTTAGACGAACAGTGGGTAGATGTTCTAGAACTCATGGTTTTATTCAATAGCAAATAGACATGCTAGTTCTATGCCTAGAGATCCTGCTTAAGGTCTAACACATGACACATAACTGGTACAAACAAACTTATACATCCTCGACAATGACTGTATTCCTTTTTCTATTCCAGTCGAATATTTCCACCCAATCCGAGAAAGCAAAGAAAGTGAAAATCTCTTGGTTGCAATGCAAGAAGTTCATTCTAATTTTTAGGGCATTGCTAAAGGACACTCGCGTGTTTCTGTTGGAGAGAACACGCGATTTGTCCTCCGTCGGATGGGGCATCGACGGCGCGCGCTTGTGCGTTCTGTTTTCCACCCGCTCCGTCGCTGACATGTAGGACCCATTTACTGTTCAATTTTGGATCGTTGCGCCTGCCGAGAAGTCTCCGCTCCACTCGGTCCACTCCTGTCCATTTCGCTTCCTCTCCCTTTCTCTCCCTCCTCCTTGGCGACGCCGAAGGCGACGACGACGACGACGGCGTAGGTCTGCTCGGGCTTCTTCCTCACTTTTTGATTCGGAGGGTGCGTCGCGGCGGAGGTCAGCAGGTAGTACGGCTCCCTCTTCCTTTTATTTTGACCCATTTTGGTTGCGATTTGGTGGTGTGGATCTGGTGATTTTGATTCGATGGGCTCATGTTAGGGTTTGGTGGTGTGTGGATTCAGAGGGTTCATCGCACCGTTGGTGTGGATTAGGGTTTGTTGGATTAGATGTCATTGTGCCTCTCTGTTGGTAGCTCGCTGGCATTTGTGGTGAGTGCTGCGGTGGTTGGTGCGCATCCCCTTTGATTTTGCAGCGTAGATTTGGAGTTGGATGGGTTTTTGTTTGGATTGTTAGCATGTGGCGTGGATTTGTTTTCTGTGTCTCTCGGTTAGATTCTGTGTACCATGTATCCAATTGAACAATGGATGGCCATTGCCTTATGTGAGTTTTTTGAAAATTTAGGGATTCTATTGTTCTGCCAAGCTTGTAGATCTAAAGCAGAGCTTGGTCTGTCTTGCTGTGTTATGTGGGCTACCGTGCACATAGCTGTGTCTGTTCTCTTGAGATGTCTGTCTGTTCTTTTGAGCAATTGTAGGTTCTGGTAGGTTATGATTTCAGCCTATGTCAGGGTTTTAAAATTTGTGTTGATTCTGAGGCGGTGAGCTATTGACATGCGTTTGGGCAGTCTAGATTTCGTGATGATTGATTGATTATGTGGTCAGAGCTCCTGATGAGGAAATGGTACTTGAACATCCCTTTCCCTTGCTTGGAAATGGGTATTTGGTGGGTGACAAGATGTAAAGGGAAATCTTGTGGACCTGATCCATCAATAGTGCTAAACTACCCTGTGCAATCTGTTGTAGTACTTTGTTTTGGTTAGGTCTTGTGTTGATGCATCATTTTCACTCGCGGTGGAACATATTTGTCGCTACATGTTGCGTGTGGCGTGGATTTGTTTTCTGTGTTTCTCGGTTAGATTCTATGTACCATGTATCCAATTGAACCATGGATGGCCATTGCCTTATGTGAATTTAACTATTACCTGGTTCATTTGAGCCATCTTCTGTAGTGCTTGTTGCCACTTGTTGATCCCTTCAACTGTACTGAGATCATAGTTTTCTTCTGAGGTGACATACATATCTTCAGTCCTGTTCCTGGAAGTATAGTGAATCTATAAGATATTTGTGATATCACACACATAAACTGGGTTCTAGAATGCTGCTTGAATCTAAGTAAAGTGAGCTACCCTTTATTGGTCATGTTCTGTGTTATTACTTTTGTGGTCATATTCTATTTCTTTAAGAAGCTTTTGGTAGGGAGTTGTCCGCTATTTCGATCAGTCTGATTGCAAATTAAGGTTTAGTTCTTTCAGGTTCAGAGGTTTAGATATGTCTGAACCTAGCAACCTGCTATGGTAGCCACTATTATATACTTGTGCCTTTACTCTAGACTAGTGTGGTTCAGGGTTCAGTGTTACCCTTGTATGCATTGTATGCTTGTGCTTGTGCTTGTGTTGTATACTTGTATCCATGTGCTTGAGATATCATTGTTCATACTTATTATGTGTGTCCTCTCTGAACTCTAGTTTGGAGTTAGTTAGTTTGCCCTAAAATGAGAAATGTGCTGCATTCAAGTTATCTGTTAGTATTATTACCTACTGCTGATGAAAATAAGGCAAATTTTAGATTGAGTTTCACAATTTGCAATTACTGATAATGTAAATTGCACTTATAGGGCACTGCAATTATAGTTTTCAGCATATGTAGTATTGTCCCTTATATGTAGTATTGTTGTAGTTGTCTTATGTGAACCTTGTAATGTGAGGATTGGGTTGATGTTAAGTACCTGTTTGGTTTTATGTGAACCTCCATTTGCAGTAGTCCTTATATGGCGTTTTGTTGTTACTGTGTCTTTATTTTGCTTGTGTATGCAAAGCTGCATTATTGAAGTTGTCACTGATTTTATAATCATAGTTTGCTGGTTGTGTAGCCATGGAGGATGAAGATCATGTTTATGATAGTAACGAGGATGAGTATGAATCGAGCTCTGATGATCTGAATGAGCTAGAGGTACTAAGTTTTTATGTGCAGTTGATGCTGATTTTGGAAGCTATATTGTGAAATATTTTGTCTGATATGGATTGTTTGGTTTTTTAAGGACTCAAATACCAAAGTTGATGGGGGTTATGATGCAAGATCAATGGTGAAGACGTTCCAGCATCTGCAAGAGGCCTTTGCAGGGGTATTTGCGGAACTTAGTCTATTTTTCTCTGATTGTTTGATTCTCATCCTGTCTTTTTCAGTTTGCAAAGTTTGTTGACTCTAAAGGGAAAGCAAGTCAGTATGGTGTCCAAACATGTGCTGGAATGGTACATTCTGTCTCATGTTTATTATTTGTTGTGCTTCAAGTGGACTGAATAGACTAAGTTGTTTAATGTGTGTGTTTGTTGCATTGGTTTTCAGAGTACCAGGTCTGTGAGAGGGAGGGGTAGAGGGAGAGCGACTAGTACTAGAAGCACTTCTGAGAGAGCAGGGAGCAGGTTCAACAGCAAGTATTTTGGTGAAATTATAGCCCAGTTGGATGATCGTAAGAAGGACATAGTCAGGGATCATGGATTTGGCATCTTACTGTAGTATGATGGTTGTTCGGCACCTAAGGGATTTATTCAATGGATCAGTGATCAGTTGGACTTGAACTGTAGTGATTTTCTTGTAGGAGAGAAAATAATCCCCTTATCTACATTGTCAGCCCATCTATTCTTGGGCCTCCCAATGGAAGGTGAAGATATTAGGCAGGCTCATTCTGAATCCACAAAGAGCCAGTTCCTTTCAGCAATCAAAGAGTCCTCTCTACCCCTTATCAAGACATTTGGCCAGAAGCTGCTTAGAGATACCTTATGTGATGATGATGTTTTCCAGTACTTCATGGTGGTTGCACTGTCAACGTTCCTTTGTGCAAATTCCAGCACCCTTCCCGGCCCTTTTTATTTGGCCCCCTTGATTGATGTTTCTAAGGAGAGGGTCATGGGGTGGAACTGCTCCAAGCTTGTATATGATTGGATTTTTTCTTCTATTTCGAACTACAAAAAGAAGAGAAGAAGCACCATCGGGGGTTGTCGATATTTCCTTGCTGTATGTCTTTTTTTCCTTGCTTCCTTCATTTATTCTGTCATTTGTGTTTGATCTGGATTTGATTTTAGTGATGTTGTTTGAAATGTTTTGTAGGGTTACTATCTTGATTTCATCAACTTTGGAGAGAGTAATCGGTTACCCAAAGTCTGCCAAGGATCCAGCATTGGAAGGGGTCCATGATCAAGCAATTTTCTTCTTTTGATCGTGTTTGCGGTGACATTTATGGAAAAGCGGCCGGTAAGTTCTTGGTAGAAGATGCTGAATATGTTGTTTCAGTTTGTGATTTGTCCAAGGTGGTGCCCTCTTTTGTCATTTATGACCACAGTAAATTATATATGTAGAACTGAGAATATGAATGGCTGCTGATGTTATTGAGATAAAGTACATACGTTTATACTTGTGATTTGCTGTGTAGTCTTGTTAGTCTTGTATTGAGTTTATATATTTTTGAGATCACTGTCTGAGCTGGGATATGTTTCGTGCAGGTGAAATCAATTGATGACACATGCTATGCAGGAGAATACCTGCCGGAAGATGCTACCAAAGCATTGCTTAAACTTTTAGATAAGCATTGTCATTTTCTTCCAGCAGATGTGGGTTCCTTGTCATTTATTTTTTGCTGACTGTTCATGTAAAGTCAATTTTGACATGGTTGACATTGTACTATTATCTTGTCTGTACAGGACAAATTACACATGTGTAGGCTTTACGAAGATCATCAGGCAAAGCATGGTTACTGTAGCCCTGACCTTCTTGTTGCCAAGATGTTCACGTACATGCATCGTGCATACCCTGGTGTTGGTTATGATGCACGTGCTAAGGCTCAGAATCCTGATGATGGAGTTCATCATAATGTTGCTGGTGCTCATGATGCTGCGAGGTCTGGTACCAGGGTGCCCTCTCTAGCACATGATAATGTTGACTATGGTGCCTTTGCCCCGTGTCTGCCTTCTCTAGGTCGCGGTACTGTTCCACGAGATTGTTTAGATGAAAGAGTGGCTGGTCCTCCAAGTAATGCAGCTGTCGGAGCAGTTGATCCATCTGGGGTTGTACATGAGACTAAGACTGAAGAAGCATCTGTGACAGAGAAGATCAAATCAGATGGTCTGTATGATGATGCTGTTGGTACTCAGTTTTGTACTTCGCAGGCAACTGAGATAATCTCCTCAAACAACTCTTCTGCTCATGGTACAATTTGTTTTTGATGAACGGGTTTTTATTATTTTAGCATTGAATTGAAATGATTCTTTATTATCTAAAATTTTTATTTTCTTTCTTTGCGATTTGTTTTTTGTAGAATTAGGTGAAATGAATTTGAAGAGGAAACAAAATCTGTCATCTCCATCTGTTGAGATTCTTGGTTCATAGGACCCAGCAGGTCAACGTACCTGAAGTTCTTTTTTTATTTGTTGTTGCATTGAATTAAATTATGTATTTCATTTGTTTGAGCTTGGATTGAAAGACTTGTTTATCCTTGGTTTGTGGATTTATTGATTTGCAGAGTCAGTTGCAAGGAAAGGGAAGAGGAAAAGAGACACTTCATCGCCATCAGCTAGAATTGTCTGTTCACAAGACTCAGCATCTTGTGGTACTGTTTGGATTTAAGTAACTTGTGTACTTGCCTGTCCTGTTATGCTCATTTTTTTTGTGGAATTAGGTGCAAGGAAAGCGAAGAAGATAGTGAATGCTTCTTCCCCTTTAACTGAAGTTCTCCATTCGAACGTGCCATCATCTCAAGGTATGTTAATTTTCTATAAGACAGTTTCAGGATTAGAGTTCATTTCTTCATATTGTGGCAATATATATCTTTTGGGTATTTACTTTTATAATTTTTGGTGGTGTTGCAGGTACAAGGACCAGCAAGAGGAACAAGAACTTATCTCCATCTCCTATTCCTACCGGTGTGGCTTCGAGGACTCGGTTTGTTGCATATAAAAAGACTTCCAAGTCCCCTATTGGTCGCAAGAAAGATGGAAAGGGAAGTACATCAAATGATCCTGTCACTTGTCTTTTTTGTGGTTCCATAGAGAAAGACTTCCAAGTCCCCTATTTGTCTCAGTGTGTGGCATATAAAAAGACTTCCAAGTCCCCTATTTGTCTATTATGGTTCCATAGAGAAAAAATTATCACTTGTCTTTTTTGAATTGTGTCGTTCAGGCGATCTGTACTACAAGTTAGACGTGATAATTTCTCTATTGTCCTTTGATAGTAAAAAATTGTATCTTGTCCTTGTTGAATTGTTGGTGCTACAAGTAAGCTAATTAAATTCCAAATATTAGGTGCAGTTTAAACCATCATCTACTTCACAGGATACCCAAGGTGTTCATATATTGCATGATGGATTTCGTGGAAATGTAAGTTGTAGTTAATGCTATTGTTCTAGTTAACTTTGCAGCCTTGTTTTGTTTTCATAGGTTTAACTCATATTTGTTCTACTTGTTCTTTTTTTAGCTTTAATCTGAGAGCACCTTCTTCTTCAACTTTGCCTCTGGATCTCAAGGTTGGACATTGGTTAATAAGATGAGTGAGATTCCACCTTCTTCAAGTGTTAATGTGAGCAATGAGGAACCTATTGAAGCCGAAAGAAATGAGAATGTTGGAAGTGTAAGCATCTTTGTTTGAATGGAGTTTATTGTTTTGCCTCAGCTTCAAATTTTGAATTTTTATGTCTGTCTTATCTTATGTGTTATCTTATTTCCTGGTATTTCTTGGCGACTAATACTATTTTTTTTATCTAGGACTATATTCGTATGGAATCTGTTCCTTTTACTGAATATTCTGACAGCGACGACAAGCCAGTTGGTCCTCTGCCTCTAGCTGCAATCACTCCTAGGGGAAAGCAATATGATTTTTATTATTAAAACAAATGGGACTGTATATTATTTGAATGGGACTATATATTATTTTATGTAAATGTGTGGAACACTTTTAATCTTTGTCTGATGGCATGTACAATGGAACTATGCATACTGTTTGTATTTTGTATGTTTGACGATGAATTTGATCAACTACTGTGATATATTATATATGTTTGTATGTAATATGGTATTTTGCTATCCTTTTCGAACAATTTGATGTGTTTGTTGTTTATTGGTTTGCAGGAACATGTTGCAACACCTGTTGCAAACCTTGCATATGTTTCTTTTGTTGGCGGCTGTTCTGGAAAAGGTTTGAGAAGTAATGGTTTATCCAATGAGTCTGATTCATTTTCAAGTCAAGTTTCTTGGTGCTCTTCTAGTGCAAAGCTTGTTGAAAGCATCTAGACCCCTAGTTGGATTTCGGTGATTAATGTCAATACAAGATTACTATGACTAACGTGTGTTTTGCAGAGACAATTAAGTTAGGTCATGGTAATAGAGATCGATTGGGCAATCGAGGTTGTCATGCCCCTACGATGGAAATCGTTTCGGTTTTCAAAGGATGGACGACAAGGTTAAGGATAACTAGTTCTAAGTGTCGATTGAAGTTGGAGAGACACTTAGAGTAGTTTAGGACTTTGTTTTTCCTTTGGCCGTACTATGAAGGGGGGTATGAACGGGTAGCTTGACCTAGTTGAGTCTAGTGAGTTAGGTGTGGTGCACACTTGTTAAAACTAGCTCTAGGTAGCTCCTATGAATGCCTAAGATCCTTTGGAGCAAACTTCATTCACATATGTTCGGAAGTTGGAAGTGAATGGAGGGTCAAAACACTGACCGGACGCTGGCTCCGGTGCGACCGGACGCTGGCCGTAGGGTCCGGTCAGTTCATTTGACCAAGGGGATTAAGTCTGGTATGACCGGACGCTAGGAGGTCATGTGACCGGACGCTGAGGGCCAGCGTCCGGTCGACTCCAGTAAGGGTCCAGACTTGGAAAAGAGTGACCAGGACGCGTCCGGTCAGTGTGACCGGACCCTGAGTATCCAGCGTCCGGTCGTTTACAGTAAGCATCCAAGAGCGACCGGACGCATCCAGGTCAGGTACTGACCAGACCCTGACAGCGTCCGGTCATCACTTGAAAACTGTTTCGCGGGTTGAACTGACCGGAGCGTCCGGTCATCACGACCGGAGCGTCCGGTCATCCCGCAGAAGCTCATAACGGTTCGTTTTTCAGGCTGGCTTATAAATAGAAGCTCCACTCGTGAGTGGAGTATCTTTTGCTCATTCCAACAGCTGAGAAACACGTTTGTGAGTGCCAAGAAGAGCAAGGTCCTAGTGAGGTGTTTGTGATTCGAGAATCCAAGAGAGTAGCCTCACTAGCAAATCAAGAGTAGCAAAGTAGTGCATCCATCTTCTCATTAGGCTTCGCAGTGGTCAAGTGAGAGTTCGTGCTTGTTACTCTTGGTGATCGCCATCACCTAGACGGCTTGGTGGTGATTGGGAGTTTGGTGTTCACCCGGCGGAGCTTGTGGGTGACCCAACTCAAGTTGTGAGCGGTTTTGGGTGATTCGCCGCGACGGAGTGTCGAAGAATCAACCCATAGAGAGCACTTGATCCTTGCGCGGATCAAGGGGGAGCTACACCCTTGCGCGGGTGCTCCAACGAGGACTAGTGGGGAGTGGCGACTCTCCGATACCTCGGCAAAACATCGCCGCGTTCCTCTCTCTCTCTCTATTTACTTTGAGCACTTACTTTGAGCATTTACTTTGAGCAATTCAATACTTGTTTTCATTTCCATAAGAATTGCTTGCTAGAGTAAGTTTGGAACTTAGGTTGAGAGGTTGTTGTGCATTAGTTTGATATAAACACTTTTCTAGGCACAAGGGGTTAATTGGGCTATCCGTAGGATTTGATTATTGCAAGAAAATTTAGAATTAGCCCAATTCACCCCCCCCCTCTTGGGCATCTTGATCCTTTCAATTGGTATCAGAGCCTCGTGCTCACGTTTTTAAGCTTAATCGCTTAGAGCAAGATGTCTCATGGGGATGGTCCTCCTCCTATCTTTGAGGGAGATGATTTTCCATATTGGAAAATCCGCATGGAGGCTTACTTAGAAGCTCTAGATGTTGGAATTCTTAGAGCCGCCTCTCAAGGGTTCCCCGCACCTAGGAATGCCGCACAACTTCAAGGCGATGAAGTAAATTATGAAAAATGGAATGCAAAGGCTCGCAACACCATCTTTAGAGGCCTTTGCAAAGATGTGTTCAATCGTGTAAGGAACCACAAAGACGCCCATGCACTATGGTCGGATGTTTGTGCGCTCCATGAGGGAACCAAGAGTGAGCGTGAGGAACGCTATCATCTTGTGATTAAAAAGCTAAATTCTTTTGAGATGTTTCCCAAAGAAAGTGCTAATGAGATGTATTCTCGATTAAATGTTCTTGTAGAGGAAGTCAATGGGCTTGGACTCACTCAAATGTCACCATCCGACGTTGTGAGAAAAATCTTGAGTGTCCTCCCCATTGACAAATATGGGCACATTGTGACCGTGCTACATCAAGGTGATCTTTCCGCCGCTACACCGACACAAATCTTGGGAAAGATCAATGCTCATGAGATGTACATGCACATCACACCACAAGATGGCTCATCCTCTACAAAGAAGAAAGAGAAAGACTTAGCATTCAAAGCTAGCCAAGACAAGGGCAAAGCAAGACTTGAGTATGAGAGCTCAAGTGATGAAGATGATGAAGAAAGCCTTGCCCTCATGGTGAAAAAGACCACCAAGATGCTAAAAAGGCTAAACAAGAGTGGCATCAAATTTGATGGCAAAAAGAAGAAGTTCTTCACTAGCTCAAGAAGAAAGCCAATCTCCGAGATGGATTGCTACAATTGTGGCGAACTTGGTCATCTAGCTCATCAATGCACAAAGCCCAAGAAAGACAAGTTCAAGAACAAGGGCAAGAAAGATGATTCAAGTGATGAAGATGAAAAGAAGAAGAACAAGCCATACAAGAAGAGAGATGGCAAAAAGAGGGAGTTCTACAAGAAGAAGAAGAGTGGCAAGGCCTATATTGTCGGTGATTGGCTCACGGACATTGATTCATCAAGTGGATCATCCGATGATGATAGTGATGATGAAAAGGTGGCCGCCATTGCTATTGATCTTGCATCTTCACCACCACCATCGCCATCATCCTCTACACACCTATGCCTTATGGCCAAAGGTGAACGCAAGGTAACTAAGAGTGATGATAGTAGTGATGATGAACATGCTAGTGATGATAGTGATAGCGATGATGATGACTCACCTACTTATGATGATCTTGTCAAAATACTTAGAAAATATACTAAGATCATTAGAAAGAGTAGAGCTACAAATGAAAAGCTTGATGCTAAAAATGATTCACTCTTAGCTAAGTGTGATACATTAGAAAAGGCTAATGATGAGCTCAAGGAAACAAATGATTCTATATCATCCAAACTCAAGGAGCTCAAATCTTCTAAGAAAGAGCTTAAAGATAAAAATGATAAACTTGAGTGGGTACACAATGAGCTTATCACTAGTCACAATAAGCTAAAAGATGAATATGCAACTCTAAAGATCAATTATGATACCCTTATTATTGCACAAGAATTCTTACCAAATGAGCCACATGATGCTACTAACCATGTTGTTAAGATTGATATAGCTACCTCATGTGATGATTTAATTGATGAAAGCATTGAGCATGGATCTAGTAGCAAGGGCAAGCAAGTGGTTGAATGCAATGACTATAATGAGTATGTCAAGCTCAAGAGTAACAATGAGAAGCTCATGAAAGATCTTGAAGAGATGAAAAGTCACAACACCATTGTGCTAGAAACTCTTGATCATGACAAAGAGGTGATCCTTGAGAATGAGAAATTAAAAGAAGAAATCAAGAAACTCAAGGAGGAGAAGAACAATGATATTCTCAAGGAAGAGAACAAGAAGCTCAAGATGGAGAAAGAGCATCTCAAGGTGGGATTGAGCAAGTTTGCTAGAGGCAAGCATCTCCAAAGTGAGCTACTCATGAATACCGTCATGAAGATGGATAGAAGTGGCATTGGATATATGGCAAGTGTAGAGAAGAAGAAGGCTCAAGCTCAACACCAACAATCAAAGCCAAAGCCAAAGCCAAAGAGATGTTTTGAATGTGGACAAGAAGGCCATTTTGCTCATGAGTGTCAAACTCCACCACCACAACCCTTGCCCAAGCATGCTAGACCCTTTGCTTTCAATGCTCACTACATGCTTAGAAAAGATTCGAGTGGAAAGATGAAAGTCATGTTCTTAGGTCCCCCCAACAAGAGTAGGCCTAAGAAAATTTGGGTGGCTAAGTCACTTGTTGAGAAGGTGAAGGGCCCTCAACAAGCTTGGATCCCTAAAGCTTGAATCTCTTGTGTGTAGGTGAACTACAAGACCGGTGGAAGTCATTGGGTTATTGATAGTGGTTGCACTCAACATATGACCGGTGATCCTCGTATGTTCACCTCACTAGATGAAGAGGTAGATGGACAAGAGAAAATAACATTTGGAGATAATTCAAAGGGCAAGGTCAAAGGATTGGGCAAAGTGGCAATATCAAATGATCATTCCATCTCAAATGTGCTCTATGTTGCTTCATTGAGTTTCAACTTGCTATCCGTTGGTCAATTGTGTGATCTTGGCTTCCAATGCTTGTTCACCGAGAAGGAGGTGGTTGTATCTAAGGTAGATGACAATCAAGTGATATTCAATGGATTTAGATACAACAACTTATATCTAGTTGACTTCACCTCCGAAGATGCAAACTTGAAGACTTGCCTATTCACCAAAACAACACTTGGGTGGCTATGGCATAGAAGGCTTGCTCATGTTGGGATGAGCTCACTCAAGAAGCTTATGAAGAATGATTTGGTGAGAGGGTTGAAGGATGTGAAGTTTGAGAAGGACAAGCTTTGTAGTGCATGTCAAGCCGGCAAGCAAGTTGCAAACACTCATCCAACCAAAGCTTTCATGTCAACCACAAGAGTGCTAGAACTCCTACACATGGATTTATTCGGACCAACAACATACAAGAGTTTGGGAGGAAATCTCTATTGTCTTGTGATTGTGGATGACTATTCAAGATATACATGGGTGTTCTTCCTTCATGATAAATCCGAAGTTGCATCTTGTTTCAAGAAGTTTGCCAAGAGAGCACAAAATGAATTTGAAGTGAAGCTCAAGAAGATAAGAAGTGACAATGGCAAAGAGTTTGACAACACAAACATAGAAGCTTATTGTGATGAAGTTGGAATCAAACATGAAGTCTCCGCAACCTATACTCCTCAACAAAATGGTGTAGTTGAGAGGAAGAACCGGACTTTGATCACTCTTGCAAGGACAATGCTAGATGAGTACAACACCCCCGAAGCTCTATGGGCGGAAGCAATCAACACCGCATGTTATGCATCCAACCGCCTATTTCTTCAAAAGTTCCTTGTCAAGACACCATATGAGTTGCTCAATGGGAAGAAGCCGGACGTCTCCTTCTTTAGGGTGTTTGGTTGCAAGTGCTACATCTACAAGAAGCGGCAACACCTAGGGAAGTTTCAAAGGCGTTGTGATATAGGTTTTCTTGTTGGTTACTCATCGAAGTCCAAAGCATATAGAGTATTTAATCATGCCACCGGCTTGGTTGAAGAAACATATGATGTGGAATTTGATGAATCTAACGGCTCCCAAGGAGCACATGAGAATCTTGATGATGTAGGTGATGAACCATTGAGGGAGGCTATGAAGAATATTCCGGTGGGAGACATCAAGCCAAAAGATGATGAAGATGATGTACAAGTCATTAACCAACCCTCTTCATCAAATGTACCACAAGATGGTGATAAAGTTGGGAGAGTAGAAAATGAAGATACTCACATCTCCCATGAGCAAATGGTGGTACAAGCACAAGATGTTGATGCTCCACAACCTCCTCCTCAAGTGGTCAATAGAAGAAATACACCTCTCCTACAAGATCATCCACAAGATCTCATCATAGGGAGTCCAACAAAGGGGGTGATGACTAGATCTCAAAAACTTACCTCATTTATTGCTCATCACTCTTTTGTCTCTTGCTATGAGCCTACCAAGGTAGAAGAAGCTCTAAAAGATCCGGATTGGATCAATGCCATGCATGAAGAGTTGAACAACTTCACTCGCAATGAAGTATGGAATCTTGAAGAGCGACCAAAAGGTGCAAGAGTGATTGGAACAAAGTGGGTGTTCCGCAACAAGCAAGATGATCAAGGTGTTGTTGTGAGGAACAAGGCAAGACTAGTGGCAAAGGGGTTCTCTCAAGTTGAAGGTTTGGACTTTGGAGAAACCTTTGCACCGGTTGCAAGATTAGAAGCCATCCGTATCCTTCTTGCATATGCATCACATCATGAAATGAAACTATATCAAATGGATGTGAAAAGTGCATTCTTAAATGGCTTTATTAATGAACTAGTCTATGTTGATCAACCTCCCGGGTTTGAAGACCCTAGATATCCTAATCATGTTTATAGGTTGTCCAAGGCACTATATGGGCTTAAGCAAGCCCCAAGAGCTTGGTATGAGCGCCTTCGGGATTTCCTTATTGAGAAGGGCTTCACCATTGGGAAGGTCGACACCACACTATTCACCAAGAAGCTTGATGGGCATATCTTCATTTGTCAAGTATATGTTGATGATATTATCTTTGGATCATCAAATGAAGACTCATGCAAAGAATTTGGTGAATTGATGTCTAAGGAGTTCGAGATGTCAATGATTGGTGAGCTTACATTCTTTCTTGGTTTTCAAGTCAAGCAAATGAAAGAAGGCATCTTCATCTCTCAAGAGAAATACACAAAAGACCTTCTCAAGAGATTCAAGATGGATGAATGTAAGCCAATCAAGACCCCAATGCCTACCAATGGACATCTCGACCTAGATGAGGGAGGTAACTCGGTTGATCAAACTCTCTACCGCTCTATGATTGGTAGCTTGTTATATTTAACCGCATCTAGGCCCGACATCATGTTTAGTGTGTGTATGTGTGCTAGGTTTCAAGCTAGTCCTAAGGAAACACATTTAATTGCCGTAAAAAGAATCCTTAGGTATCTTAAGCACACTCCAAGCATTGGCCTTTGGTATCCCAAAGGAGCTTTATTTGAATTAATTGGCTATTCCGATTCGGATTACGCCGGATGCAAAGTTGATAGAAAGAGCACATCCGGAGGGTGCCATTTGCTTGGTAGATCACTTGTGTCTTGGTCCTCCAAGAAACAAAATAGTGTGGCTTTGTCCACCGCCGAAGCGGAATACATTGCCGCGGGTGCTTGTTGTGCACAAATATTATACATGAAACAAACTTTACTAGACTATGGAGTAGTTCTAGAGAAAGTACCTCTTTTGTGTGACAATGAAAGTGCGGTAAAACTTGCAAATAATCCGGTTCAACACTCTCGCACCAAGCATATAGATATCCGCCATCACTTTCTAAGAGATCATGTAGCTAAAAATGATATATCACTAGAAGGTGTAAGATCCGAAGATCAATTAGCGGATATCTTCACTAAACCGCTAGATGAAGCTACATTTTGTAGATTGCGGAACGAGCTCAATGTACTTGATTTTAGTAACTTCACAAAAAATTGAGCTTGTGTTGTCCCTTGCATTCATTGTAATATACAACATGTTTAATTTGTGGAAATGCATATAGGGCTTGTCTAACATGGTTAAGATAACCGCCGAAAAGCGTGTGAAGAAGCTTAACCTTGGATCAAACTTGACAAGCAACTAGATTTACTTACAAGCATTACATATGCATGATTGTTGTTTTGTCGTTTTGTTCCATTTGCCCTCTTGTTGCTTATTTTCTTAAAAAGAATTATAGCCTAAGGCAAAATACTTTGAAAAATATGAGGGTTTGAGAGAGGTCACTCACATCAGTCCCAATTGGTGTTTATATTGGATCTTATTCAAGTTGGGACTTGATTGGGAATAGGCAGCGCGAAGGGAGTTTGAAGATTTACTGGAAAAGGTGCACCGGACGCTGCACCGGACGCTGCTGTCCAGCGTCCGGTCAGTTCACAGGGGGTGAACTGCTGTTGAAGGAGTGACCGGACGCTGCGTCTGTGCGTCCGGTCAGAAAGGGTTCAACGTCCGGTCGATTGGAGGAAGATCAAATTGTACTGACCGGACCCTGCCTGCGTCCGGTCATGGACCACCGGACACGTCCGGTCCCGATTCCAGAGGATCTGGACCTCTCTGGAATCGACCGGACGCTGGGTGGTAGCGTCCGGTCGCTACCACCGGAGTGTCCGGTCAGTGGATCTCGCGCGGCTTCAAGACTCTTTTCCCCGTTTCCTTTTCTGTCACGTCTTGGGGGATTACTTAACCCGCGTCCTCTGTCACCTGCCTTGACCTAACCAGCGCCGCCGCCTCCACGCGCCCTATCTCGCGCCCGCGCCGCCGTGCCCTAGCCCAAGCCGCTCGCCAGTCGAGCCCGCAGCCGAGCCACCGCGCCAGCTCGCCTCTGCAGCACCTCGCCGGCCACCTCGCGCCCAAGCTCGCCGCTCAATAGTTACCAAGGCTGCCGGTCTTCGCCAAGTGCTCTTGCCCTATCCTCCCATTGATTGGTATGGCAATCTTCGTGTTTTAATCTTGATCTCCAACTGTGACCTAGATCAAATTCTAAATGCACT
The DNA here is from genome assembly GCF_019320115.1 of Miscanthus floridulus. Classification (NCBI taxonomy): domain Eukaryota; kingdom Viridiplantae; phylum Streptophyta; class Magnoliopsida; order Poales; family Poaceae; genus Miscanthus; species Miscanthus floridulus. Next base: position 126,593,160 of record NC_089587.1, read on the forward strand.
GATTCCCCATTGCATTCAGGGCGTTTGACCTAACCCTAGCCCGGTTCCGAGGATCCCCCGCGTGACATCTTACCTCTTCTCGGTTCGCTGATCGTCAGGTAGAAAGCCATTCGATTCAATTTCACATCTACATTGCTTTCTCTGCTAGGGTTTCGCATCTATTAGACATATGGTATTTATTTGTATATCCATCTATTCTATCGTACAGTGAGTCGGTTCCATTGTGGTTCAATTGGCAGTTGGCAGTCAACTCGGAGCCAAGCTCACGAGTAAGGATCGAGGCCAAGCCTCGAAAGCGACAGTTTGACAGTTGATCTTCATCAGCATCAGTTCACCATCTTGTCAGCTCAGATGGCTCGCACCAAGAATGTTGGTGGTGGCCCAGGTGATGATGATCGGAGGCCCCCGCCTCGTCAGCCAGCCGGATCCAAGGGCAAATCAACCAAGCAAGTAACATCCAAGAAGCGGAAGTACCCCGACGCAGAGACAGCCAGAGCAGCAGCTGTTGCAGAGTCCGCAGCTCAGCAGGACGAGATCATCAGAGGGATTGCAGCCACTGAGGAGGCGGAGCTAGAGGCACAGCAGGAGGTGAGTGAGTACAGTGACAGCTCCGACGACGACTACCAGCCTATACCTCAGATGCCTCCATGCAGACATGATGCAGAGGCAGGTAGCTCTAGTTCTGCTCCACCTACTCCACAGACAGACCCCGCTCTCATTGCTATTCTTGAGCGGATGCAGCAGGATCAGACACGACAGGCACAGGAGACAGCTACAAACTTCGCACAGTTTCAGGCTCGTCAGGACGAGTTTCAGCGGCAGCAGCAGCTCCTTCAGCACCAGCAGTTACTTATGCAGCAGCAGCTCATGGGATTCATGCAGCATGTAGTGACAGCCATTGGGATCCCACTGCCACAGACTTCGCCCCAGCTCGCACAGCCTCCTACCACTTCGATGACTCCAGCAGTACAGCTTATCGGGCTTTAGAGTCAGGGATAGCCTCCAGCTCAGTTTCCTTCACCTACTGTACAGGTGTCCCAGTGGTTAGCCTCACCTGGTGTAGCCCCGCAGTTCACTCCTTATCACATGGGTTTCTCACCAGAGCAGACGTCCTCACTATTCGTGCCTGAGTCATCAGTCTCCAGGAGTCTTGGAGCATCTTTCAGTGAGTTGACCAGCATGCCTACCTCGCCTCACATGCATACTGCCGGTCCATCTACAGCAGCTCCAGCTGTCATGACTACTCAGCGGCTCCCCTCGTCTGTCGCCTCGTCAGATCCTACGACAGACATACTTGCAGCTTCATAGGCAGCACCAGCTCAGACCTAGACCGCTTCAGCGACACTTCCTGCTTCAGAGGGTCAGTCAGTTCAGAGCTCAGGGTCAGATGATGATGGCGCCTAGTTCCATCTTGCTCCTCGTACTTCAGCGCCCGACTCGTCCGCTACAGCCCCGCCGTCTGACCCCTAGGTTTTGGTGTTTGACGCCAAAGGGGGAGAGGGTTTGAGTATGTAGACTTAGGGGGAGCGAGTTTCAGGGGGAGCTAGTTATCTAGTATTAGCTTATAATATACTTTTGGAGTTTTATTTGTGTGATACACTATTACTTATGCATTCGTGTGTTTACTTTCATGCATACTCTTATTTATATGTGATAGTGCTATCTACGTGGTTGTGATATTTGACATGTGTGACTTCTACTTTGCTTTATCTCCATGTCATATCACTTGTGGAATGCTCATTTGCTTTTGCTTCCGCGTTTACACTTCGAAGCAAATGAGCTTTGTTATTGGTACTCATGCTCAATTCGTATCCTTTGAGTACATTGTTTTGGCTTGTGTCATATAAGCTTGACTAACTCTTTTGTTCTTATTGACAAAAGCTTATATGAACCAAGCCCGTCAAAAACCTCACTCCATAACATACTCGAGGTGGTATTGTCATCAATCACCAAAAAGGGGGAGATTGAAAGCATCTAGGCCCCTAGTTGGATTTCGGTGATTAATGTCAATACAAGATTACTATGACTAACGTGTGTTTTGCAGAGACAATTAAGTTAGGTCATGGTAATAGAGATCGATTGGGCAATCGAGGTTGTCATGCCCCTACGATGGAAATCATTTCGGTTTTCAAAGGATGGACGACAAGGTTAAGGATAACTAGTTCTAAGTGTCGATTGAAGTTGGAGAGACACTTAGAGTAGTTTAGGACTTTGTTTTTCCTTTGGCCGTACTATGAAGGGGGGTATGAACGGGTAGCTTGACCTAGTTGAGTATAGTGAGTTAGGTGTGGTGCACACTTGTTAAAACTAGCTCTAGGTAGCTCCTATGAATGCCTAAGATCCTTTGGAGCAAACTTCATTCACATATGTTTGGAAGTTGGAAGTGAATGGAGGGTCAAAATACTGACCGGACGCTGGCTCCGGTGTGACCGGACGCTGGCCGCAGGGTCCGGTCAGTTCATTTGACCAAGGGGATTAAGTCTGGTATGACCGGACACTAGGAGGTCATGTGACCGGACGCTGAGGGCCAGCATCCGGTCGACTCCAGTAAGGGTCCAGACTTGGAAAAGAGTGACCGGACGCGTCCGGTCAGTGTGACCGGACCCTGAGTATCCAGCGTCCAGTCGTTTACAGTAAGCATCCAAGAGCGACCGGACGCGTCCGGTCGGTACTGACCGGACCCTGACAGCGTCCGGTCATCACTTGAAAACTATTTCGCGGGTTGAACTGACCGGAGTGTCCGGTCATCATGACCGGAGCGTCCGGTCATCCCGCAGAAGCTCATAATGGTTCGTTTTTTCAGGCTGGCTTATAAATAGAAGCTCCACTCGTGAGTGGAGTATCTTTTGCTCATTCCAACAGCTGAGAAACACGTTTGTGAGTGCCAAGAAGAGCAAGGTCCTAGTGAGGTGTTTGTGATTCGAGAATCCAAGAGAGTAGCCTCACTAGCAAATCAAGAGTAGCAAAGTGTGCATCCATCTTCTCATTAGGCTTCGCGTGGTCAAGTGAGAGTTCGTGCTTGTTACTCTTGGTGATCGCCATCACCTAGACGGCTTGGTGGTGATTGGGAGTTTGGTGTTCACCCGACGGAGATTGTGGGTGACCCAACTCAAGTTGTGAGCGGTTTTGGGTGATTCGCCGTGACGGAGTGTCGAAGAATCAACCCGTAGAGAGCACTTGATCCTTGCGCGGATCAAGGGGGAGCTGCACCCTTGCGCGGGTGCTCCAACGAGGACTAGTGGGGAGTTGCGACTCTCCGATACCTCGGCAAAACATCGCCGCGTTTCTCTCTCTCTCTCTATTTACTTTGAGCACTTACTTTGAGCATTTACTTTGAGCAATTCAATACTTGTTTTCATTTCCATAAGAATTGCTTGCTAGAGTAAGTTTGGAACTTAGGTTGAGAGGTTGTTGTGCTTTAGTTTGATATAAACACTTTTCTAGGCACAAGGGGTTAATTGGGCTATCCGTAGGATTTGATTATTGCAAGAAAATTTAGAATTAGCCCAATTCACCCCCCCTCTTGGGCATCTTGATCCTTTCACTTGTTGTTCACCGTACAAGGAGGGTTTTCATACCAAGCAAATATCAATTGAGTCCTTTTGTGAAGCCTCACTCAAAGATTACTGTGTCCAAACATGAAGTTGACTTGTATGGCGTTGTCTTGAGGATGGCAGATAGCAATGAGCACTCGAAGTAAGTTATGTTCGCTTAATTCCTCCTCTCTTTTCTGCATTGGTGATTAAATTTTGTCAATTTGCAGCTAGCAAAGATGTAATGGACGTTATTTTATTCTTGTTTCAGCCTTACGGTAATTGATTATGGGCATGTGATTGTTAAGTTAAGTGTCTTTGCAAGCTCTCTTAAACCTGAAGGAAATGTGCACTACTTCGTAGTGAATGCTCTGTGCAAGTTGTTATTTCATAAGAATCACCCAAGAATTCTTACAAACATTATTTCTTCTCGAAAGTTGGTTTAAGTATCTTTTGTTTTCATCAATCAATTCTATGTCCGGACGATATGAAATAGATATTAACTAGTCTATTATGGTGTAGGATTATTTAGTTGGGAATCATGGCCCTAATGATAGCAAGGAGAAGGAGCTACATGAAAATGCAGTCAAATGTTTTAGGGGGCGTCCCGCGCAAGGCCATTGTCACAGAGCCAATATGTAAGTTAGCAATCTTTGTATAATTGATTGCTTATTTAGGGCTTGATTGATACTTATATTTGTCCATTGTGTATTTTCATGTCAAATGTACTTTCCAATTCTATTCCTTGATCGGTGGTACGTGGTGGTTGTTTATTTTAGTTCGAGAAAGATTGCAATCTTGGATTGTTGTACACTATGTTATGGAGGAGGCTCACCTATTGAGAAAGCTGTTCGTGATGAATTCGTAAGTAGGAGCAGCACATGGCAAATACATTGTGATTATCCTATGCAGTTTTTTCCATGTACCCATAATTGTTACATGTGTTGCAATTGTGCCATCTTTTTAGATACGGAACTTGTCTGCAATCTAGAAAGAATCTGGTCATCCTGACTCTGGGTTCCATGGATATCGTGTTTACTTTGCAGATGTACCTCAGCAGCATGAGAAGTATGTGTAATACACTTTTTTTTTAAAAAAACATGCATGATACCCTTTTTTGGTTCTCATTGTCTTGTGGCTTGTTTTTCTTGTATCTTTGTGTCAGCTTGATCAATGATAGTGGTATTTTTGCTATGAAAAACTTTGAGGCTTGGGCTATCAATGTTGATATGATGGACAAGTTGAATGAAGCTGATATTTGCCACCTTCGCATCAAATATGTCAATGACATGCTTTCCAGTCCATTCAATTCTGCGGATGAAGGACGATTTAAAGTCCAGGAATTTGATGAAGTGGTAATACTAGTTGCAATGTCCATCTGTCTTATTATGCCATCATGCTTTTGAAATGATTGTTATTTTGGAAAAAAATTTCCAGGTCTATGAAAAGTACTACAAGTCAGCATGAGCTGCATGTTTTGTCTAGACTTGTGTCATTTAGTGTGTAGGTTCATAGTATTAGTGCATGCTAATCTGTAAGTGAGGAATTGCCTGATATCACTTCTGTTGGTGCTATAGTGGTTGTAAAGATAAATATACAGTGAAGAATCTAAACTGCGGTGGTTTTATATTATTTTAGTTGGGAGCTTGATGTGAAATGTTCTTTTTTCCATATTCATAGTTGTTATCTTCCTCTGTTTCTTGGGTTTTTTTTTGTCGAATCTGTTTTAGTCTACTAACCTATTATAGCAAAGACAAGTGCAAGAATTTTGCTGCAGGATATGGTGGTGCTTGTCCCAAGATCGTATGCTGAAGTGTAGTGCCATATGATGAAGTTTGTACAGGTACTGCAAATGCTAGTTTATAAATTGCAAAAACGCTTACTGTAAATTGCTAGTACTTGGTACTGTAATTGTAGTTCTCATCATTTGCAATTAGAGGTCCAAGCATAATTTAAAGTAGATTTTCATAATATTCTACTGATTACAAGAATGACATAAATGATTTTGCCAATACAATTGACATCAAGTCCTTCTATGTAATCATCATGATGAACTTGGTTCTGTTGGAGCTGCTGTTGTCTCCTTTCTTCTCTTTTTTCTGAGGCTTCACTGGGGATCCTGTGAATAATAATTGGTTGTAAATGCATTTAAGTTGTAGTTTTTTGTTTCAAATCATTGTGTAATTTTGTAGTGCAGGGTTACCTACTGTACTATTCTTGTCTTTGAGTTTCTTGTTTTTCTTTCTTTCTGCAGCCGCCATCTTTCTTTGCACAGCTGCCATCTTTCTTTCTGCGGTCGCCTTCTTTCTTTCTTTAGTTGCCTTCTTCCTTTCTTCAGCTGCCTTCTTCTTCTTCTCTTCCTTCAACCTTTTCCTCTCAAAATATTCTATTCTTTCCTGAATCTCTTTGGGATTTCTAGCCTTCCCTTGTCTTTATTCTTTCTGGGTCCTGAATGTCTATCTCTGATACATCACTTTCTTCTGGATCCGCCATACTGTAGCCATCTTCCATCACTTGTTCTTGTTGCCTGCTGTGTCCTTCCTCATGACCTTGTTGCTGATTGTTACCAACAATTGTCTACTGGGTGCCAAAAAGCACATCCAGTTTGACATCCAGCTTGCTGAACTTGGACAAGAGGTACTCGATTGATTTCTCAGTTTTCGATCCTTTTGAATTCAGGATTGCTGACTTCCTGGACAGCACATTGAACCTCAGCAATGCACTTGTTGCAAGGGTCTCCTCTTGCTCTCTTCTAACATGCACTCTTGTGCTCTTCTTTCTCCACCTATCCTTTATGTATTTTTCTAGAATTGTGCTTATTTCCTTCTCAATGATCACTTTTAGGATATGTGAGAAAAGAATTCCATCTTTGCTGAACTTTGCATAGATGCAGCTGAATTCTTCATTTCCCTCTATCAGATCAGTCTGAACTGTATATCACCTGATTCTGTGCACATTGTGGATTTGGTTGCTCTTGGGCCAGACCTCAAAAGTTTTCCCTTCCTCAGTCTCCTTGTAGCTTAACCTTGCTGTTGCCTTCAACTGTACCTGAAACTTCCTGAATATGTTCTGGTTGTATAGCTCAGTAGCTTGCTGTTCAATTGTGTACCCAAAAATGAATTCCTTGGGTGTTTTCTGGTTGCTGTAGCTTTCTTCTAGCCTCTTGTTTTTGTTGATTGTTTCAATGACACAGTTGTATTCTCGTATGAAGCCCATCATGCTATATGTCGGCCCAACATTGTCCTTCATCCTCAAGTTCATGGACTCGCTTCTAGATGTGGTTTGGATGAATGGGAAGAAGTCATGCTTGAAGTAGACAGGAAGGAACCTGTGCCTCGTTTGCCACATTTTAGTCATGTACTTGTTATTCTGCAGATTCTTGTCTTCGATCATCTTCACCCACAATGTTTCAAACTCTTCAATTGTGACGCTATTGTTTATTATATCCTCAAAATCCTCATATAGGCCTTCATGTTGTGAGAAGACCTTTGTGTTTCTGTTGTAACACTTGCTCTTGATATGGAACATGCAGTTTCTGTGAGTTGCATTGCTAAATACTAGCTGAATTGTAGATTTCATTGCTTTGTCCTGGTCAGTTATTACCGTCACTAGGTGCTTCCCTCCCATCGCTTCCAAGAATGTTTCAAAGACCCACAGAAAAGTTTCTATTGTCTCATCATGCAGGAAGGCGCAGCCAAACAAACAACTTTGTGCGTGCCCCGTTATGCCCACGAATGGAGAGAAGGGAAGGTTGTATCTGTTTGTCATGAAGGTGGTGTCGAAGCTTATACATTCACCATACTCTTTGTAATACTCGATTGAGCAACCATCTGCCCAAAATAGGTTTCTGACTCTCCATTCTTCATCTAGGTCTAGCTTGTAGAAGAAGGACGAATCTTCAGTCTGCCTCTTTCTAAAGTAATCCAGCACCTTTGTCATGTCTGAGGCCTTGATCTCTCTGTTGATTTTTGTCCTGAAGTTACTGATGTCCTTCTTCATCATCGATAGGGCTGTGGGTCCTCCTATGAGGTATGACAGTATGCTCACCATTTGTTTTGTTGGGATGTTGTTGTCATTTAGCATCCTGATCAGCCCCTTCTCCATATCAGTCATGTATTTGTGCCCTGAGAACAGTGTGTCCCGGTCTCCAGGTCGTAGTTCATGGTTGTGATCCAAATCTTGATGCATTATGAACCATGCACCTCCTGCCCATTCCTCCCTCAGTGTTATTGTACAAGTACACTCTGATTTTGCCTGGACACTGGTGTTCCTTTTGGCTGATGTCTTCTTTCCAATCTGCTTATCTACCTCTGCTTCTTCTTCTTCAGTGGACTTTCGTTGATGTGCTTTGCCTGAATGGGTGCATTTTAGTTCTACTTTTATAATCTTGTTGTCTCTCTTCTTAGCTGTTGTCCTCATTGAATGTTTTACAGCAAATTTGAAGCTAGCCAGAAAAGCATAGAACCTGCAGAAGTGTTCGGTAGCTGCTCTACTCTCAAACTTCTGTAGCGGCTGAGGTGTGTATGCGCTGTCAATGGGCCCATTATTTCCTTCTGATGCAGCAACCTGCTCTGTGATGATGAATTCATCAATCTCCTCTTCTGTCAGGAATTGGTTGTTATTGGAATTGTGTTCATCTTCTGTTGCAGTTGACGCAGCCTCTGTGGTTCTTGATATTGGTGCATTGATGCTGCTGAAGCCATTTTCTGACACTGTGAGTTCCTGTTCATGTAAATATGTTATTAGCAGTGTGTAGTTTTTCAGATCATTGGTGTTTTGCATTTGCAAACATTCACTGCGCACTGAAATAGGTGTAGAAAAGAATAATTATTTTTTCTGTTTACCTCATCAATGTGCATGTTGTTGAATATGTCAATTTGCCAATGATGATTTTCATTTTCAGGTATGTCCTGGAGAAAGCTTGGTATTTCTTCATCATAGTGACCACCAAAATCCTATGTTGTACACAGATAAGTCAATTCTTCTTTGTTTGATGGCTGTAGTGCATTACTTGTATTCAAGCAATTTTGCTGATGCATGTGTGGTAAATTGTTGTGTTTGTGGACATGTACCTGGTATGCCATCCTTGAGTCTGATATTGATGAATCTGGTTGGGGTGCTAAGGTTTCTTCAAGAGCATTCATGTCATTTGCAATTAGCATGCCTGTTAACGATCCTTGTGTTGCTTCATGTACCTGTAATAATTATTTTAGAAATTGCACTTGTTCTAAGCTGAGATTACACAATGTAGCACTAGTAATTTTGAACATGTTTGTTTTGTAATTATGTACCTGCATGGTACCCCTCTCTGTGTGATCAATGTCTTCTTGTGAGCTCATAATTTGCTCAAGCATAAGCTCAGTCAAGCCACCCTGTATGAAAATAATTTTCTGTTCTTTTAAGAACATGTATCTGTTCAGATTCTATCAATCTCAGCAATGATTTGCTCACCTTTTTGATTGTGTATGGGTTGAAAAGGTGATTTGAACTAGTTGTGCCTCCAAGTATCTATAAATGATCTAAGTGTGCTGTCATCATAGCTTGAGTGTTAATTGAGTTGGATAATGTTGCATAGTCATCGAATCTGCTTGTTGTCATGTACAGCCTGTTCTACTTCATTCAAAAACTAGATGTGATTAATTATTGCTTTTGCATTTGTAGTAGATCATGGAGAAAAGTACATAATTTTGCAAATTCATATTAGGAGATGCATTCTGTGTACCATGTATCCAATTGAACACATGGATGACCATTGCCTTATGTGAAGAGAACTAGTACCTGGTTCATCTGAGCCATCTTCTCTAGTGCTTGTTGCCACTTGTTGATCCCTTCAACTATACTGAGATTTTGTTGTGAGGTGTCCTCCATATTTTGAAATCTGTTTTTATCAAGAGCTGAGCTGAGCTGAGCAAGCAGAGATACTGACATATATGTAATTCGATCTGTTGCAGGGACAGTTTTGCAGAGCACTGATTGCAAGGATCTAAGAACTGGAAGTAGTAGAGTACACTAAAACATGTGTCCAGTCTAGGGATTATCAAAGATTGTTCAAAAAGGTAATGTAACCACCATTCTACTCTTTTTATCTGCTGAATTGCAATCTAAAGAAGGAAAAATTGTTTGCACAGATTGATTTCAGACCATGACTTGTTTGATGATGCCATATTGCAGGGATCTAACTCAGCAGATGGATGGATGTCTGTTGTACTGACCTTGATTGATGTTGAGGTGAGTCTTGTCTCCTTGGATCTTGAGATTTCACACGTTCCCTCATGCTTTGATTTGGTTTCTCCCCTTTTTGCCCTACTGTGCGTGAGGAGAGTAGAGCTCCTCCTCACGAACAGATCGGTCGATCTGTTTCTGTGTGCGTTTGCTTCTCCACCAAGTTGGTGGGTGTTTTAATGGACTAAGTTGTTTTCTATCGGGCTGATGGGTTTGGGCTTTTTTTGGCAGGTTTATGGGCTACAACAGCAAACAACTACAACTAGAACAGATCTGTCCTGTTTTTTTTGGCCTTTTTGACACAGATTTGTACTCAGATTACAACAAGTACAATTGGATACATGGTACATAGAATCGTGTGTTTTTTTTTTGCGTGAAACACTTGAATTTTTGCCGGATCTTTTCTGTGTGTTTTCCGTGCAGGAAACACATGCATGTTTTCTCCCCCTGAAACACGTGAGTTTCAGGTAGACAAGCCCAATTTTTAAAAACAAAAAAAAAGTGGTGAAAACAATCACTAAAAAATTGCTGTGCTGTGGTTGACCTTTGATCTCAGAAAATGGAAGTAAGACACATGTTCTCAGTTCCTTCCTCCGACGATGTGATATTGTGATGGATAGGTGAGATTGAAAAGGGAGTTAACTCTAGGGATAGCAACAAGTCAGGTGTCGTGCGGGAAGAGTAATACCCGCCCGTGAGGAAAAAAACAAGTCAGGTGTCGTGCGGGAAGAGTAATACCCGCCCGTGAGGAAGAGCCGCGATATTTTGTCACACCTGTCCTCAGAGCACTGACATCCAAGCACCCACCGGGTCTATTGTAATATATAATCATCACGGGACGACCCAAAAAAAAGGGCCTATCAGTCTGGCTTTCAACCTCCCCACCTATGCTCATAGGCTGTGCCTATGATGCCTCTCCACCCCTTTCGCTCTGGCCTCTGGCGCCCTGACAACTTGACCCCGACTCGGCGACACCCTGGCTGTGCGAGTGAGCGAGTCATGAGTGCGAGCCAATTCACGAATCCCCGTTATACCAAATCTCTAACCCTAGTCGACCGGCATGGTGTGGTGGCGGCGTGCCGGTGTCCTGGGCTCTCGGCGACGTGGGCGTGTGGCCTCCATGCTTAGGCTGTGCCTGCACAGCGGCTAGCTGCGCACGTCGTCTAGGAGGCTGGAGGCAGCGGCTAAGCGGCGAGCGGCCCACACTAGGCACTAGCAAGTAGACGGTTACTAGAGCAGAGGCAAGCAAAATAAGGTGAGTGTTTTGAACGTGGGAATACCCAAGGTTGAAATCTTGGCTCTGCCACTGATGATCATGATGTCACTAATAAGTATATAAAGTTTAATTTTGGGCAATTATTTCTCATCGTTGTATGACACATCTAATCATCAACACATATGTATCATGTACTTAAGGAAGTTATTGAAATGATCTAAAAATCTAAGGCATAGGTACCAAACATGTTGCAATTAGACGTGTGGTATACGGTTATATAGGGTTACTTGTATATTTCGGGCCCGATGGCCACCCGCGGATTTGACACCAGTGCACGATCCTCGTTTATATCGGGCCCGGACCTAGTGACACTCACACCCTAACGGTGTGGTGCTCACGAGCACCAGCACCTACGGATTCAACTGCCATCCCTAGTGAATCCCTATAATCCAACCACTCAAGCCCAGCCCAATTTGCAGTTGAAGAAAGCAGCAAGATACACCATAAGAGATCGAGATGGGCTATCTCCTATTAAACTACTCCCTTCTTAAGTATCTCTACGTTATTCGTGCTGGTCAATTTTTCTTAAGTTTGACTAGATTTATAAAAAAATGTTAATAACATTTGTATCTCTAAATAAACGCAAAACATGAGAAATTAACATGTTTTTGGCTCCTCCGCGACATGCCTCTGAGGCTGCTTTCTCGCTTAAACACCACACAATTCTTGGAACCTCCAAACCAAACACGGGCCAAAGACAAGAGAAAAGCATGGGAATGGGAACGATTCCAACAGAGGAAAGAGAAGTTAGAAGTTAATGAAGTATAGGATACTATATTATAGAATTATTTATTATTTCATTCTATTATATTACTAGTACATTCCCGTGCTAACGCTACGGTGTCATCTAGAAATAAAAATCAACCAACTAAAATATAATATATGCGCCTGCGCCACCGCGCTCCCACACCTGCCTCTCTTTACCACCACGCCGCGACCCGCGCAACCGATCGAGCCCCAGTTAAGCTGAGTCTTCCCCACTAGCCCAACTCCTCCCTCTCACCCATTTTCGCCGCTTGGGCCCGAATGGCTAGCAACCCACCACGCTTCCTCCCCTGTCCCCTTCCACTGCCTCTCACTGGTAGACGGGCCCCACTTGTCAGCCTCCCTCTACCATCTCTCCTCCCTCCCGACAGGAGAGTGCGATGCCCCACTGCTCTTCGCGTGTGAGGGCTCGGCCTCGCCCAGCCGGTACCTAGTCCCACCCCGGCATCCGAGCCCGTGAGTCACGCGCCCCACACCTGCCTCGCCGGCCTCTCTCCTCCCCCATCCTGTTCTCTGCCTCAAAGCAGCAGCTGCCGTCCCTATTCTCCGAGGAAGCGGCAGCGCGGACGCGGACATGCCCGCGCCTCAGCTTCACCTGCTCGGTTGCGCCCCGACGCTGCGCACGCAACCTTGGGTGACACCCGGCACCTCACCCGCCGCGCAACAAACAATACATGCTTCATGCTGAGATAGAGATAAGTTGATCTTATCTGTACTCATTTGTATGATGGCAGGTTGTCTGTAAGCTTTATCCAACTCCGGTATGGATAATTGTATCATATAAATCACATACAGGACACATAAACCTGCAAACATACCGAACACATGAATTTGCAAAAACAAGTACACCATCTGTTGCTTTACATGTTTGCCTACTTACTGAAATCTTTTCGATCCCAAGGTCTAAAAGTTACAACTAACTTTCAAAAAATACTTAGTAGGCCCCAAATTAACTTTAACCAAATCAGTTAATAGTAAATGGAGCATTAGAACAGAGTTCAGAGTTCAGAGCATTAGAAAGACAGGTCATTATGTGTAGAACACAGGTTTAATATTTTCTTCATAAAAACAAATTTCTGATTTCTGAGTTAGCGATCAAAATTACCAAACTTTAAAACTGAAATCTTAAACAAAACTGGTAGACCTATTATACGAACAAATGTGAGGAAGGGTATATGCAAATTAGAATAGAACTGGAATATACATTAGCTATGTTTTATTTCAAATATCATTCTGCAAAACCGAATATTATAGAATTATTTATTATTTCATTAGCTGCTCAAACAAATTAGCTATGTTAGTTCTTAGATTTAAAGGAGAGTGTTTGGGACTGCTCCACGAACTCTTCTTCACAAACTCTACTGTGAGCAGCTTAACGAAAAACTTGGAGTTTGTGGAGCACTCCTTTAAGTGCTCTCACAGCTCCACCTTTTTTTTTTCTGGAACAGAGTTACGTGAAGCTGAACCTGTTTGGCTAAAAAACGTAGATCGACGAAGCTGAAAACATGGAGTAGAGTAGTCCCAAACACCCCCTAAAAGAAAAATCTAAACCTACCTTTGGGCAAGATTTTATGTTGATTGCATAACTAGCTACCCCTTATGTCCTAAATTATAGATCTTATGTTTTCTAGTTACATACCATTTGCCACGTATCTAGATACATAGTAAAACTTTTTAGGACAAACAAAATGACCTTTGGAGCGGTGGTACCTTCCAGTTTAACAAAAACAAAAAATAATAATTAATAGGTAGTTATTCAGGACCGAGAGATCAAGCTGAGAAGTGCCTTGGTCTCACCCATGTCTGATGAATGATTGACGCAAGAGTTGAGAGGTTTGAGTCTTTTTCCCAGTTGAGTTCATATTTGATATATGCTTGATTATGCTAATGGCTAACTGGATGTGTCATGTCGAGTTGTGTCATGTGTGTTGCATAACATGTCTCTTGGCATGTAAATGTGTAGGTGCTGGGTGTGCCAAGATGGTCAACGGTAACAGAGAAGATCAAATGCGGAGTCCGTGCTTGATGGACAGGAGCGATGAAGGGCAGACATGAAGGCTTGGACTAAGAGACCAGAGACTAAAAAACAGATCGTGTGCGCCTCACACTGGGCATGTGAAGAGCAACAGTGCATATGGTTGATGAAAACTGCGTTGGCCAAGTTAAGGAGGAGGGCGATGGCATAGTGGCACATGGTGGAGGCCGGACACACATCTACATGGGTGATGAAAATGGCATCGATCAAGTCAAGAAGGATGGTCAAGGTGGAAACCTTGACGAAGGTCGGACATGCATCGACATTGGCTAGCCAAGTTTGGTGAGACGTGCATGAGAGTTTGCCGGACAGAAGGTTTGGTCGTTTGAGCCTCAAAACCATCGGAATGGGGTTTGCTGGTATGGTCCTTGAAACCAGACGTCGACGGTTCCATGGTTTGGGCCTCAAAACCATCAGTGGTGTATTTGACCAGTTTAGGCCTCAAAACCGGGGAGTGGCAGATTGGCGGACACATGGTGGCATCTCGAATCTTGCATCAACGCGAATCGAAGTCGAGAAGGCGCCATGTCAATTGCTTCGTTAAAGAAAAACTTGAATGGATTTGCCATCGGGGGTATTTGGATGAGTTCTTCATATAAGGGCAACTTCGGAAACTACCAAATGCCTATATATAGGAGAGATGGCTGGTTGTGGGAGCACAACTTGGGGATTAGGCTCTCACTTGTGAGGTTGAGAGTTTTGCTTAGGCTTAAAGAGAAAGGGAGAGAGAGGAAAGGCTATTTGTTTGAGCTTTTTGTCATCCAAGCTTTGAGATCTTCTTGGAGTGGCTTGTAATCATATATGGTGGAGTAATAAAAGCATCAAATTTGTGCACCACTTATTCTCCCCAAATTCTGAAATTTATCTTTTCTTCAGTGATTTTCGGAGCCATTTTTTGGTGATTATTGAACTGCTGGTTTGGCTGGGCTGTAGCCTCGATTTTGGAGTGTTTTGTGACTCTTGAAACTTCTCGAAATCATGGTTTGAAGCCCAACTCTCATCTCCCAAGTTTTCCTTCACAAAACCCATCTTTCTAGCCTCTGTTTTGGTGATTTTCTTGAAGATATTTGTGCTGACGTTCTTGAACTGATCTTTGCTAGTCTTTGGGTGCTATGAGGTCTTGGGAACCATCTAGGATTTGCCTTCAATAGATTTCCCACAAGCACCTTAAAATTTCACTTTGGAAGATTCTTGACAAAACCCCAATTTGAGAGAGGGATTTTAAAATTCCCATACAAGCTTTGATCTTTCTGGTATGATCTCTTGGGGATATATTCAAAATGGGTTAGTCAAGTCTATGCAAAGTTTTAGAATTTTTGGTTCGATTGATTTCAATCCTAGCCACCATCGGACCAAGTGCAACCCTGGCGGTCCAACTGCCATGAGGGCTAGTTGGACACATACTCTAGCCTCAGTCCAAACTCCCTGGTGCAGGCCACCTTCTATATACCAGATTAGTCTGGTGCCCAGTAACCGTATTAATTAGTCCGGTGATGCACCCAACACACCTCTGAGTTCCTCCACGAACTTCAATTCAAACCAACACCTTGAGCATGTGTTAGCATTTTTCAAGTCCTTTCACAAAGGTTTTCAAACTCACTTTCAACTGCCAGTCGATCCTAGCAACACATGCAAAGTTATATTGCTCAAGTGGCACTAGATGACTGATATGCAAACAACTTTGCCCCTCTTGATATAGTATGGCTATCTATCCTAAATCTAGTCAAGCATTTCTCTACTCAACCCTATACCAGTGAAATGAAATGCCCTACAAATATACCTTTGCCTTCCACATTCCATTTTGTCTCCATTCCCGATGATGCCACACAAGCATCCAACCTCCACCTTCATCCAATGATAAACAATGATCTTCCATAGTGTAGTCAACCACACTACCTTTGATCATTGCCCATGGCATGAAGCTCCTCCATCAAGCCATTTGATCAATCAGCATAATCTTGATCATCCGTAGATGATATGATCCACTTCATGTCATCATGTGGCTTTATTGGTTCACGATCGCAGCTTCACTTGCTCTTCACCATTGCACCTAGTCCATCGATGCGAAGTCCTTTGCTATAGCTTCACCACCTCAATGGTCCATCACACTTGAGCCTTTGACTTTCCCTTCACACTAGCAACCCGGTCCTTCACAGCCAAGCCATGCCTCTTGATCACTCCACCTAGTCACATGACATCATGTCATGTCTTATATGGAATGAGCTCTTTCATCATACTAGTTGAGCACTTGCAACATTCCAAGCCACCTCTCCACCATGGCTCAAAGTGTTGCTCACACTAGTGTACCTATGGACTAAGCACATATGTATCTCAAAATAACACATTAGTCCACCTATGGCACGGTTGTCACTCAATTCCAAAACCAAAATAGGACTTTCAACTGCAATCATTGATACAACCATGAATACTTGTGAGCTGGTCACATTATGTTCCTCACCAACAAGCTCATCCGCATCTTTAGAGTGACAGATATCCCAGACTTCCTGCAGCACAAGTGTCTGAATAGATTTGGGGCAACATGATCATGAGACCACTTCTCACCACATTGGATGCAAAGACTGCAAGACTGCCGATAAGCTCACAGTGTTAACAACTTGTCCTCTACCCCACACCCACAGCGGTCTCCCACTATAGGCACAACAACCAATGATTTCTCCAACTTGTTCAGGTGTAGAGGAAGTGGAAGTCGTAGCTCCTTCTTTCATGCATGATCCTTCACTCCTCCTGTAACAATGTGAGAATGCAAGTAGTATCGAATGTAAGAGGACTCTGCATATGCACATCGCCCTTAATGCCATCACGCAACCCATCCACAAATTATATGGCATAATAAATTGCAGCCATAAGCAACCATTTGATGAACTAAATTGGAAAACCTATCAATGTACTCTTGCATAGATCCTGTCTAATGGATACAATGCGTTATTAACAACTCATGTTGATCCTTGCCAAAATGCTCAAGAACCAATTGGAAAAACTCACCCCAACCCATGGATTTCACATATTGTCCATCAGACCGCAACCATCGGGAAGCCACAAACGACAGGTGCATTGGAGCCACCTTAATCACAGGAGCAAGGCTGACACATAGCATGCAGACGTCGTTGTCTTGCATATCGTCTTGGTGTCTCCTCGTTGCTGTCCAGAGATGGTCGTGCAAGGCCAACCGCATGGAGAACTCTATCCTTGGTGGTGCGTGGCCGTGCCACAACTATTTTGCCCCGGTGAAAGGTCCTAATGGTTAGAGGGGGGTGAATAGCCTACAAAAATTTCTACAACAACACTTAAGCCAAGTGGTTAGACAATTATGAAGTGAAGCGAGTGTGGCGCTAGCCTACTCAAAATGCAAGCCTCCTATCCATAATTCTAGTTGCTATGATCTCTATTCCACACACAAGAGGCTAAGTCACTACCACTAAATTAGTGAGCTCTCAAGGACTAACTAAAGAGCCTCACTAACCACTAGACACGACACAAGCTAACTCTCAAAACTAACTACACTAAAGAGCTTAGCTACACTAGGAATGTAAATACAAGAGTGAGGTAGTGAAGTTATACCGCCGTGGCAAGAGATAATCAATCAATCAGAATGAATACCAACGAAATCCTCATAGACAAGATGACACAATGTGTCAATGCTTTTTACCGGCAAATATTTGGTTCTTGGAGGAATACGCCTGATGCAAAGAGCAAGCATAGTAGAGACATGGAATTTATACTAGTTCGGGCCCCTGGGAAGCAAGTAAAAGACATATGTCTAGTTGCTACTTGTTTGTATTACGATCTCATCGAATAGCGAGATGGCGATTACAAGATGGCTATGCCTATGAGAATTTCAATGATTACAACAAGGTGGATATCTAGATATTTATATCTGAGGCCTACTTGCCCTACAAGTTACGTAGTCATGCCCTAGTTGGAGTCTTGGCATGATCTTCAGATATCCTTCCTTGAATAGGCAAGTCGTGAACCTTCGGGCCTTCTTCAGTACGAATTCGGTAGCCAGCATATCTGGTCGTCGGGAATCCTGGGAGTATGGCACCGTTAGTAGCCCTTGAGCTTTTCGGTCAAGTGAGACTCAGTAACCTTCTTGTACTTGGGACTTTTTAGGTTGTTTGGAATCGGCACTTTAGCTCAAGAGCCCAAATTCATACTCGTGAGGCTGGTCAGACAGAAGTTATAGGGTTGCATAGTTGAGCGATGAGTTGTAAAAAATAAAATAAGCCATACTCTAGAGTCATCTTGCTTTGTCAAACGCGGTCTCCGTCCGAGTTAGGCGGCGGTTGTCAGGCATGAGTGGTCGCGCCAGCTCCACTTTCGAGGATTATGTGTGGCTTTTGATTAATGTGTCGCTTCAGTTTGTGGGTGACGATTGGCTTGCCTTCCCAATCACTTCGTCCTTGGCTTTATAAGCGGGCGTCTGAGTGTTGGATTGGATCCACCTAGCGCCTCCATGTTTGCAACCATGAGGACAAAGACCACCGCTCACCACCACAAGATCCCACATTTGTTGCTCGAGGGTTCTCCTGGGCAGTCTACTGGGACCTCGCCCCCGTCATCCCCTTCAGCATCGTCATCTCTAACTCCGGCATCGTCTGCAGCCCCAATCCAAACTCCATCCTCGGCCCTAGCGCTCTCTTGAGAGGAGGCCGTGGTCATGAAGAAGGAGATGGAGGAGGCCATGGCAGGAACCGTAGGGGTCACCACCCTAGCCCCAGAGGGGCCTGAGTCAAATGTTGTGCCAAAGGGAGTTATTGAGCTCTCTGACGATGAATCGGAGGGTTTGATTGCTTCCTTCGCTGCCACCGCTAGCACCGGTCCCTCTAATGCCGGCCCCTTTGCTCCTCAGGGCACCACCGTAACCAATACAAGTGGTGACTGGGAGTTTGCCCGTTGGCTCTCTGCTGAATTGAACCGGGAAGAGATCCTCGGCAACAGGGAACTTGCCTGGAAACTCTTTGTCAAGCTGAACCAGGAAGCCCTCAGAATCCCCGATGATGGGGCCCTAGTGGACTTGGTTAGCGACGATGAAGTCGCCATAGCCGTGGGTGTTGGTGAAGTGGCAAAGGAAGTCGCTCTAGGCGACGACAAAGAGGAGGGCACCGCGGCGCACGACGGGCCACCGGAGCAAGCTGCCGTGCCTCCCAGTCCTCCACGAAGCGCCTGAGCTTAGCGACGGTCACCTTGATCATGCCATTCTATCCCTGTACTACAAGGACCTTGTCATCTTTACGGATCAGGATTCAATGTGGCCCGACTTGGTGATCGGTCTAAGGGTAGTTAATTAGGGTATTTAGGATACCTCTTTTGTACATTCATGTTTCAGTGAAGTTTATCAGTAAAGAAAAACTCTTTTATCAGCCCATTTTTGCATTCTAATGTTTGCACATTGTCTGCATAGTAATAGGCTGATAATGACTTATGTCCTTGAATTATTAATGGTTAACGAGTTGATCTATTCGTCCTGAGCTGATCGGACTTTAGCAAATTCTTGTTTGTTAACCAAATATGTTGCTGTTTTTTCCTTCACACATAAGCCGTGGGTTTGTGTATCTCCCCACATTTATATGAACTCAGGCATTTTAGCTTTACATGATCGACAAAATTTTATACTAAAGAATATGTATATGGTAGCCCCCGACTCTTTGTCTAAATTGGAATTCAGATGAAGAGTAAAGACTTAGTTGATAAATTTTGATAGCTTGGTTGCTCTCGGTGTGAATATTCGGGCAAAATTCTAGATAGAGAGCAATGATCTGCTTGGGTGACTGTCGAACAAACAATCAGGGTAGCTCCTGAGGCTTTGGCTGAGTTTTCAATGGGCTCGCATGACGCTACCGGTAGGCTCCAGCCCCCGAGCGTGCGGATTATGAAGAGACAAGATATTAAACCATAAATGTAGAGGAAATGTTGACTGAATAGCACAAAACTGAAGAAAAACTTATCTTTAGGCGTAGAAACGCCATAGTTGATCCATATTCCACGTATTGGGGAGTATATCGCCGTCAATTTCAGCCAACCTGTGAGTCCTTGGGTGAGCTATCTCGACTATGATGTATGGTCCCTTCCAAGGAGAAGACAGTTTGGTTTTTTCCTTTGTACGTTGGTCCTTTTTTAGTACTAAATCCCCTATGCTTAAAGCCCGACTTTGCACACGATGATTGTGATATTTTTGAAGGGATTGCTGATATTGCTGTAGTCGGTAAGCAGTTCTGTCACGTTGTTCCTTGAGTAGCATTAGGTCAAGATTGCGATGCTTAGGCTCTTCTTTGGAAAACATCAATACTCGTGGCAACTTAAGTCGTATATCTAGTGGGAGTACTGCTTCGACACCGTACACAAGGAAGAATGGGGTTTCACCCATAGCGCGGCTGGATGTCATGCGCATTGACCATAATACTATCGGGACTTCTTGTGCCCACTTTTTGTCATAAGCTTTAAGCCTATCAAAAATTTGGGTCTTAGTCCCTTGCAATATGATACCATTTGCTCGTTTGACATTTCCATTGGTCATCGGGTGGTTTACTGAGGACTGAGGATGTTTTATCCTGTAGGCGGCACATAAATTTTCAAACTTCTTGCTTATAAATTGTGTTGCATTGTCCGATATTAGTTGGTTGGGTATGCCAAAATGCATTAATATGCCATGCAAGAATTTGACTATGTTTTCCTTGATGATACGTCCGACCAGCTCTACCTCGACCCATTTAGTAAAAGTATCGATGGCAACGATCAGGAACTTGTATCCTCCTTGGGCCATTGGAAATGGTCCTAGTATGTCGATACCCCATGTGACAAAAGGCCAGGATTGTGGAATTGTATTCAATGCTTGGGCCGACTGGTGTATCTGTTTTGCGAAAAATTGACATGATTCATAGGTTTTGACCAGTTCGGTGGCATCTTGAAGAGCTGTTGGCTAGTAAAATCCTTGTCAAAAAGCTTTACCAACCAATGCTCGATGAGAGATATGGGACCCATAGATTCCTCCATGGATGTCATGGAGCAAACTAATGCCCTCGGTCTGTGTGATGCATTTGAGAAGAACCCCATTACAGCCCCATTTATAGAGGATACTGTCAACCATTGTATAGAGCATGGCTTTACGGCTGGTTTGTTCCATACTTGCACCATCGACCAGAGTATCCTAGTTTGTGAGGTACGCCCAAATTGGATCCATCCAGTTCTCCCGATTTCCAACTAGAGCCGTAGCACGAGCCGGATCGCCTAGCGTAGACTTCTCAAGGAATTCGCTGAGTATTGCCTCGTCGCTTGATGGATCAAGCGTGCGGTTTGGACCCGATTTTGAGATCGGGATAGAGGTTTTTTCAAGAACTTCGACCAGGACATCTCCTGATAGGTGCTGTCATGAAGCTGCTCAACAAGCTAAAGAGTCGGCATCGGTGTTATATTTTTTTTGGAATGTACTGGACTTCAAGTCTATCAAATTTTGACTCTAACCATCAATATGCCTATAAATATGAGGCCATGTTCTTGTTTGTTGCTCGATATCCTTTGGATGCTTGTTGGGCAACTACTTCTGAATCCCCTTTCACAAGTAGCCTTTGGATTCCCAAGGATATGGCAATTCACAAACCAGTCAACAGTTGTAACACCCTCGGTGTTACGCCCTAAACCGACTACTAAATCATGTCACGAGCATCGTGTTTGTGTAATAATGCATGTGATAGAAGGTGTTGATAAATTCTTGTATCCTAAAATAATCAATAAAATGTTAAATCAATGTTGATGCAATAGCTCATGTATATCAAGTAGGGTCTAAAACCAATTTTTATTAAGCAAAAATGCTATAGAACATATATGTGACACCTTAATAAAGTTTGAAGTACACACTTTGTAGAAGATAATACAACTTTTGTTTTAATAAGATAATAAAGCTAGCTAATATTTGTAATAGCTTAGAAATCGAATTTGAAACAAACATCAGCCAAGACAGTCAATTTCCTAAGTCTAAAAAACAGAATGGCAAGGCTATGTTTGGGGATTTATTCTGAGAAAATTAGTTAGAAAATGGTGTCACATGTAATCTCTTTTCAATAGCCTAATGTATTCTCCATGATGTAGCAAAGGTGGTTTAGTCTTAACTCGCATGGATTAGTTGCTACACACGCTTTAAAATTCATGCACGTCGCATGTCTCGGGCTGGCTGTCCCTGTGTGTGTGGTCACCTCGTGTGGGAACTCGGCGTCGCTGTGCTTAGGTGCACCATGTGCACACGCACTGCCATGTGTTGGCCGGCCGAGGCCGTCTCGGCCTAGCCGTGGCTTGGTTGTGCCTTGGCCGCTCTAGCCGTAGCGCCTGCTGCTGGTCGGCCACGGGCCATAGTGCCCCGCTGCCACTGCCACCCTGCACACTGCTCCCCTACCTAGCTCTATGCTACCGCTGTTGTGCTACCTCTACCTCACACTGCTGAGCTGCTGTGATCCTTCCCCCGTCGCGTTGCACATGTGGGCTTGCCTCACCTTCCCTATCGCCATGCGCGACGCTCCACCGTTAATGGAGCTACAGCCGCATTCGCACCGTGCTTCCCCACCGCCTGCATGCACATGTTTTGGCTTTGGCACCAGTGCACATGTCACCCTGGTCGCGTCGGTCGTGTCCCGCCAAGCCAACGTCACATCGAGTTCTAGTATTCCCCTCCCCTCTCTTCTCTCTCCCACCATGGCTGACTGAGCCACAACTTTAAGTGTGGTAGGGAGAGGTCATCTCAGGTCATGTCATGGTGTCTCTAGCACCGCCATCAAGATGCCTAGCCGGCTGTCCTCACCCCGCCTTAATTGGTGCCCAGTCGAGCTCCAATTTTGGAGCTTTGCCCCACCATCGTGCCTTTAAGGCCGAGTCGCCCATCACCGTGGGTAGCTCCCATCGGACCGCCTGGAGCCAAATTGGCTGCACCGCTAGACTCACCTCGATCCCCTCCTCGCCATGTGCACCTGAGCCATACCCCAACCGCTGTCCCAATGCTGCTGACGTGGTCATGTCCGCCGTGGCTCATCACCGAGCTCACCACGCATATGGGGTCAGCCTTGCTCGGGGCGTCTTCGGCCGAACCATCACCTCTGCCAGGACCGTGGTGAGTCCTTGATACTCAGCCGCTATCACTATAGCCCTGCGAGTGTAGCATCTCACCGGAACATGGCCGCCACTGCTGCGGTTGCCTGCCACCATGGGGGATGCCATCGTACCTTGTCTCTGGCCTCTGAACCATGTCCCGGTGCCATGCGTCGACCCCTAGGTGAGCATCGACCTCTAGGTGAGGCATGAAGGTCCCCAGTCGGGCGACATGACCACCCTATGTCGACCGATGCTGCATCGGTGAGCGCAAGGGTGTCGGGGGCCTACCCGTTGTAAAGAAGAGGAAATGCGAGGGCCTTTGTGCATAACTGCTGTCTCTAGGAATAGTAGCGTGGATCGCGGGTTGTTTGTCCAAAAGCCAAGGGCTTTTCTGCAAGAGCGTTAGTGCGCCTGCGGGCTCCCCACGTGGGCTGTCATCGCACGCGGGCCAAGCCCGAGTGGGGCCGCATTGGGCCATTTTGGTCTTTTTCTTTTTCTTGCCGAATTAGTAAAGCTTTTCTATTTCAATTCTGAGTTAGATTTGTATATTGAATATAAATTCATACGAATGTCAAAAAATCGTGAAGCAAATTTTCTTAGGTTCCTAAAATTATGATCTATCTGCTAGTATGTTTTGTTCACATAGTTTTATAATATTTTTAGGAGTTGTATAATTAATTTGAGATGCTTAATATTGTAAGATATAAACTTAAAGGAATTTTTGTGATAAATTGGTGATAGTGTTGGCTCTGAAACTTTCACAGTAAATCCCTAACATTATTAGGTGCTCACTGTAATTTTTGTAGCTCCATAATAATTAGTTTGCTAAGGTAGCTAAATGAGCCCTAGGTCAAAAATATATATTTAACCAATAAAATGCCAAAGCTCCTTGGGATTTTAAAACTAGAATATTTTCTAGAGACAAAGCCTTACTTGACGACATGGATATGAAGACCAGTACGTTACTCATTAAATCTGGCTCGGTAGCTTGTGGAGCGTAATCATATATTTAAGAGTTGCGGTTATCATTGATTAATTGCGCCTCTGTGTTGTATCCACGTATATCATAATAGGAACAATAATGGATCATGGAGTCGACTGAAGTAGCAGAAAAGATGATGCCTTGATGATCATGTCACTATGATGGAATGTGAACTTTTGGTTATATCTTACCTAGACAAGCCCCGGTGCATAACCCCTATCATTCTGCACTTTATCTTATGCTTGTGCATTAAGTTTTAAGGAGTTGAATGAAAACCACTTATATATATATCCTTATCCTATGAGTCCTACTAGTATGTCAGGACCATGTAGATTGCTATGTTATAGGATTCGGTAGAAGTCGAGTGATTACCTGTCACTCACGAGAGATAGAAAAGATATTATTGTTGTTATTATATTACTGTCACAGGGAATATATATAAATGATAATTGGAGACCAGGCGAAATGGTACTTTGGATCTGGACTTGGTTTGGCATTCGAGCGAGGCTTGGATTGCACTTGTTCCGCCTATGTCGATTGAGGATCGTCCGTTGCTGTGGATGGTAGTCAGGTCACAAACTTATTATCCTGAGCACATACTTGCTTATGGGAGCAGGAAGGCTCGTTGCTCTCTTGTCATGGGTTCCGGCTCTTTTTGGACCGACTGATTGGAGGCGGGCATGGTGGAGGTCTAAGCACCACACTGAGTCCGGGACTCAGGAGTGGGGGTTTGGAGTCCAAGTTTGGACGGGGATCTGGACCCCTTGACATGATAGTGGTGGGTTGGTCTTGCTTGTGCCTAGGGTACAAGCGGGGCATGTATTTCGGGGTAGCTAGCTGGGATACATTGGTTCATGAATCGTCGTATGATGCGGTATGACTTGGCTATGGTCTAGCACCATAGTAAGAATTGGAATATGAAAGATGGTAAAATAGTTTTGATTGCTTAACACCTGCTTGAAAGTAGCATAGGTGCTTACATAGAATGGTTAGTTAATGAACTAATGATGACTGCTAATAAAATTGAATATAAGGATGCACGTTTAGTAATGCTTCCGTAGATGCAATAACCCACAAGCTAGATAGCCTTGCATATCCTTGGAGTCTTTTATTTTACTCCTGTCGGGTAAGTCTTGCTGAGTATAATTGAGTACTCAGGGTTTTATTCCCCTGTTGTAGGTGATCAGAGGATACTTAGAGCTGACTCTTGTGTGTGGAAACCTCCTGGTGGGCTCAGAGAGGATTCTTTTCATGCTACGACCGTAGTGTTTATTTATAACCCTCACGAAAGGTTTTTATAAGAAAAGATGTAAAATCTGCTAGCATCTCTTGTATAAAAATGTCCGCTATGTTAATGCTCCACCATGTCATTAAATTAATCCTGCTTCCTCTGTAACTCTGATAACATTGTTATATTCTGCTATTATAATAAATTGAGGTAATATTCTGGTACTATAATAAAGTGATGTAAGAAATGACTTAAGAATGTTGTAAGCTTTATTCTCTCATTTATGATCCTAATGGAAAAATGTGGATTTTTGAGTTCTCCCTTGGGGTGTGCTCGATGGAACTACATAGTTTAGTGTCCTCTCTTGGGTACTTAGTGTCTAATGGAAGACAAGTACTCCTAGGAGGCATTAGACTAGGTGGTTTTGCCACAACAGTCCTTCATACTCAGCAGTATTGTTGGTCGAAGTTGGGTTAGTGAAGTCAATTTGAATTGCGTACCTCATAACGTCTCCCTCTAGTGCTCAGGGTTCTGTGCTACCTTGTCAGGTTTGGGGTTTGTCCACTCTGCAACAAAATCAGCTAGAGCCTATGATTTGATCACAGTTCGAGGTACAAATTGTATGACGTATTGTCCTAGCTCTATAGACCATTGGGCTGTCCTACCGACGGCATCCTGATTATGAACAATAGTGCCAAGCAGATAGGATGAGACCACCTTGATCTTATGACTCAAGAAATAATGCTTAAGGTTTCGAGAAGACATTAGTATGGCATACAATAATTTTTGGACGTTAGGGTACCTGGATCGAGCATCATGTAAGACTTCGCTTATGAAATAGACCGGGTGCTGCTTCATGGATTTTTCCACCTGACGCTCAACCACCAAGACCGCGCTAACAACTTTGGGGGTTGCTGCTACATATAGGAGCATGACTTCGCCATCCTTTGGAGACACGAGGGTCGATAATTGTTTCAATTATTGCTTGAATTTCTAGAATGCTTCCTCAGCCTGTTCATCCCATTGGAAACCATCATGTTTATGTAGCAATCTATAAAATGGCATACCTCGTTCGCCTAACTTGGATACGAATCGACTTAGGGCTGCCATCATTCTAGCTAGTTTCTGGACTTCCTTGTGGCTGTGGGGATTGCATATCTTCAATAGCCTTGACCTTCTTGGGGTTTGCTTCGATGCCACACTGAGACACCAAATACCTAAGTAGCTTACCCAAAGAAATGTTGAACGTGCATTTATCAGGATTGAGCATCATTTTGTTCTTATGTAAATTGTTAAAAGTTTCCTTTAAGTCGATGATTAAATCACCTCTGGATTTGCTTTAAGTCGATGATTAAAAGTTTACCTTGTCAGCATAGCGGTGCCTTTCCTTTCCCTGTGACGAGGACTTTAGCTTCACCAGTCTTGCGCTTCTTGTCCTTGTTCTTCTTCTTATCTTCCACGTTGGACTGTCCGTGCATTCGGTCTTGAGCGTCGGCTGCCTTTGTCATTGCCTCGAGGATCTTATAGAGTTCAACAACCATCTTCGGGTTCTTGGTAGCTAACTTCTTTGTCGTTCATTCATCCTTGCACCCTTGCTTGAAGGCTACAATCACCCAATCTTCACTCATGTCATGGATTAGGTTATGAATCTTGATGAACCTACAGATAAAGTCCTGAAGATGCTCATCAGATTTTTGAACGCACGTAAATAGATCATCCTCATGGCCAGGACGGCTATAAGTTGCATGAAAGTTAGCTTCGAATAGTTGGCACATATAGCTCCAAGATTGGACCGTGCACTCAGGAAAATTCTTCAGCCAAGTTGGGGCAGACCCTTGAAGGATAGTCGATAGGAAATTGGCTTTCACATAGTCATCTCCTGCTACTGCCTCAATCACCATCTCATAGATCCAGATCCACTCCTTGGGGTTAGTAGTCCCATCGTACTTCTCAATCGGTCTAGGGCAGAACTTGTTGGTCCATATCACCTTATGCAATCTATGCACAAATGCTGAATAGGGGGTGACTGAATAGTTCCTGTGCTAGGCCATGTTGATGTTGATGGTTTCTCGAGCATCGCGATTTCTACGATGCGTCTCAAGTTCGGGCTGTAGATCTCGGCCTCGCCTTGATTGGTAGCGGTTTTCTACCGATCGATTGGATCTCTCGGGAGGAGGATTATGACCTCTAGACTAAGATCAGGACTTGGCCGCTTTGGCATCTATGTGTTGCTTCACCTGGTTAGCCAGATCCTAAGCCTGCTTAATGATTTTTGCCAAAGGTGTGCCTTCTTCAGCTAGGGCCCCCATAGTTCCCAAGAGCATTCTGAGCTGGATGTTATCTTCCTGGGCTGCTTGGAAGTCAGAATTTAGATTCCTTGGAGCTAGGGTTGATCAAGTTGAGCAGTTTTGTCATTCTTCTCCTTCTTGGTTGGGTGTGTCTAGTAGGCGAAAACCTCTCAGCTAGCGCGGGTCAGATTAGGATCATCGATCCCCATCCACTTGAGATTGAAATCACCGTCATGCTCGAATACCAAGCTTCCAAAGTGGAAAGTTGGTGGCATGTTGTGGGATGGTGAATAGATTTGATGTCCTGAGTGGTAGTCACCTAAGATCTCAGATTTGACAGAAGTCAGCAATACCTCGATGTCGGATCATGTCAAATCGACATACCAAACTCCGCTGATGATCGGCATGATCACTCTTTGCGCGATATCCCCCTACCTAGCGCGCCTCTATTGATGTTTTTTACCGGTAGATATTTGGTTCTTGGAGGAATACACCTGATGCAAAGAACAAGCACAGTAGAGACAAGGAATTTATACTGGTTTAGGCCCTGGGAATCGAGTAAAAGTCATACGTCCAGTTGCTACTTGTTTGTATTATGATCTCATCGAATAGCGAGATGGCGATTACAAGATGGCTATGCCTATGAGAACTTCGATGATTACAATAGGGCAGATAGCTAGCTATTTATATCCAAGGCCTACTTGCCCTATAAGTTACATAGTCATGCCCTAGTCAGAGTCTTGGCATGATCTTCTGATATCCTTCCTTGAATAGGCGAGTCGTGAACCTTCAGGCCCTCTTCGGTACGGATTTGGTAGCCAACATATCCGGTCATCGAGAATCCAGGGAGTATGGCACCATCATAATGATTTTTTTATCGAGGTTCACTTGCTTGTCAACAAGCTAATCCCCATTGTGGCAATTCACTCACTTTGAGGTTCACGCACTAATAGGCATCACACGCCTAACCTGCAATTGGGTGCCTCACAACCAACACAAGATGATGATCACACAAGCCATGAGCAATCCACTAGAGTACCTTTTGGCTCTCCACTAGGGAATGGTCAAGAACCCCTCACAAATACCATGATCGGAGCTGAAGACAATCACCTTCCTCCGCTCGATGATCATCGCTGCACCAAGCCATCTAGGTGGCGGCAACCACCAAGAGTAACAAGCTAAATCCATTCACTCAAGCAATGCACTTGGATGCTCTCAAATCTCACTAGATGATGATCCAATCAAGCAAGGTGAGTTAGAGAGAGTTGGCTAGGCTCACAAGAGTGTATAGGCAATGCAAATGGCTAAGAGAGTGAGCAAGAGCCAACCAAAGACCTTATATAGGTACCCCCTCAAAATAAAGCCATTAGGGTCAAGGGGAGTGCCCCTACGCACTAACTAGAGGCACCGGTCGAATCGACTAGACGCACTTGCCCCAGCATCCAGTCACACATAGCCGTCCACATGTCCTCGTGATTCATCCTCGGCCGCGGGATCCCAACGGTCATTGGCCTCCCTCGTATGGTTAAGTAATGACCCGACACGCTGTCTAGAAGACCAGACGCACTAAACTATGTTAGATCATGCACGTGCATGCCAAAGCCACACCATGACTAGACTCACCGAAGTCCCACCTGACACTGTGCCTACACAGAGTCAGGTCAATTCCAGAGCTAGCAAAAAGCGATCGGGTGCATTCGCTCAAACTTGACTAGATGCACCCCTACGTCTGATCCACACAAGCCTATGTCAACGTACGTCAATGCATGATCGGACACAAGCCCTATGTGTCTAGTCCATACTTCACTCAGTGTCCGACACCAAACCCTAGCGGCTTAGTCTCGACTTCTACTGACCGGACGCACAATCAGAGTTCGATGCAGTGTCTGGTTGGTGGAAAATAGCTCCTCCACTTCACCGACTTCACCACCCTTGCTCAAATGTGCTAACCACCAAGTGTATCACTTGCACATGTGTTAGCATATTTTCACAAACATTTCCAAGGATGTTAGCACTCAGTAGAATCTAAATGCATATGCAATGAGGTAGAACATCTAGTGGTACTTTGATAACCGCATTTCACAACGAGTTTCACCCCTCTTAATAGTATGGCTATCTATCCTAAATGTGATCACACCCACTAGGTGTCTTGATCACCAAAATAAAATGGCCCTATTGATTTCACCATTGCCTTGAGCCCATTTTGTTTTTCTCTTTCTTCTTTTCCAAGCCCGAGCACTTGATCATCACCATGGCTGTCACCACCATCATGATCTTCACCATTTGCTCCACCACTTGGAATAGTACTAACCTAACTCATGATCACTTAGAGCAAAGGATTAGCACCTAGGCTTTCATCAATTCACCAAAACCAAACTAGAGCTTTCAATCTCCCCCTTTTTCGTAATTCATGACAACCCTTTTGCAAAGATATGAATTGAAATTCATTTGAATCCATGTTGCTTGCCCAAGCATTTTTACCATGTGTAAAGGATTTTGGATAAGTTTCATGAACCCAATTTGGTAGCATTAGCTCCCCCTACATATGTGCTAAGAGTTTGGATTGAAGCTTGCACATATGCATGGACTATAGTTGTTGGAGAGTAATGTCTACCGAATGATGCTAAGGTGTAAGAGATGGACTTTTGAAGCATGATACCAATCGGAGTGCACCAAATATACCATCCTTAGCACCATTGCTTGTTAGATACCATCTTGGAATTACTTGCAAAGCACAGACACTAGATACCTGGTGAGATCAACATTATATGCAAGGCTCTAGTACCACTTGAAAACACAAGCAAGTAAGCAAGGTATATCTAACTATCACCTATGCATGCTAGTTTTTCATTTCATCAATCAAACCTACAACTAGCATACACCACACAAGCATGGAATTTTTAATTGAAAACTTGTGTCATGCAAGCAAACATATGAAATGCACATTCAAATGCATCAATCAAGTTTATGAGCTTGCTCCTCCTACTTGTGTGCTCAAATTTTAATTGATCCCCTTACTTTCATATTCTCCCCCTATGTCAAAGTTCTCCCCCTTTGTCATCTTTTCCTTATCTTTGTGCATTAGTTCTCCCCTTTGTTATCAATGACCACAAAGGTTCAATTTTAGATAGGTTAAGATTATCAAAGTTAATCAATGGGGTGAGGATCATTTTCCCAAATTTGGTTCAATCTAGAACACTTGCCAAAGATATTTAACTCGGTTTGATCCAAGGACAAGCTTCTTCACACCTCATTTCAAGGGTTATCTTGACCATGTTGAGTTAAACACTTATAGCTCATTTTCTAGATCAAACACTAGGTTCACAAGCCCACAAACATGTCATAGGCTACCACTAGATCATATCAAACATAGAAGCAATAGTGGTACCATACAAGCATCAAATTCATTTGTTTTTCATGAGTGAGCCAATGAACATGAAGAATGACTAGATGCACTAAACATGTCCTTAACAAAGAATGTATGCATGCCAATCAACTTTTACCTTGGATTGCACAAAGGAGAGGCATGTCATATAAGTGTGTGTGGGGGGGGGGGTGCATCAACACATATTTGAGAAATCCAATATGTTCAACTCATTCTTTAGCTTGCAAAACCTTTTCACATTAAGTGGCTTGGTTAATATGTCGGCAAGTTGATCTTTGGTGCTCACACTTTCAATTGAAATGTCCCTCTTTTGTTGATGATCTCTAATGAAATGGTGGTGGACATCAATATGCTTTGTTCTTGCATGTTGAACTGGGTTGTTGGTTAGCTTCATTGCACTCTCATTGTCACATAGTAATGGCACTTTCTTGAACTTGATTCCAAAGTCATTCAAGGTGGCCTTCATCCAAAGAATTTGTGCACAACTACTATCGACGGATATGTATTCGGCTTCAGCGGTTGATAGTGCAACACTATTTTATTTCTTTGATAACCATGAAACAAGTGATCTTCCCAATAGTTGACAAGTGGCCGATGTGCCTTTCCTTTCCACTTTGCATCCTACATAATCGAAGTCCGAATATCCAATAAGCTCAAACTTTGCTCCTTTGGGATATCACAAACCAATATTTTGTGTATGCTTCAAGTACCTCAATATTCTCTTTGTAGCTTTCAAATGACTTTTTCTTGGTGAGGCTTGAAATCTTGCACACATGCACACACTAAACATGAAATCTAGTCTTCATTCGGTCACATAGAGTAGGCTTCCAATCATAGAACGATACAACTTTTGATCCACCATGTTGCCACTTGCATCACTATCCAAGTTGCCATTTGTTCCCATTGGTGTGCTAATGGCTTTGCTCTCATTCATGCCAAACTTCTTGAGCATGTCTTTGATGTACTTCCCTTGACTCACAAATATACCATTCTTCAATTGCTTGATTTGAAGACTAAGGAAGTAACTCAACTCTCCAATCATTGACATCTCAAACTCATTTGCCATCATCTTTCCAAACCCTTCACCAAAGTCTTGATTGATTGATCCAAATATGATATCATCCACATAGATTTGCAACACAAATAAGTCCTTGCTAATCTTCTTGGTGAAAAGAGTGGTGTCAACCTTGCCCATTATGAACCCTTTAGAGAGTAGGAAGTCCCTCAACCTCTCATACCATGCTCTAGGTGCTTGGTTCAAACCATACAATGCCTTCTTCAACTTGCACACATGGTTGGGCTTCTTGTCATCTTCAAAACTAGGAGGTTGCTCAACATAAACTTCTTCATTGATGTAGCCATTAAGAAATGCACTCTTGACATCCATTTGATAGAGCTTGATGTTGTGGGCACAAGCATAGGCTAGCAAGATTCTAATTGCTTTCAATCTAGCAAACAGGGCATATGTTTCTCCAAAGTCAAGACCCTCTACTTGAGTGTAACCTTGTGCTACCAATCTTGCTTTGTTCCTTACTACTATCCCATCTTGATCTTGCTTGTTTCTAAAGACCCATTTGGTTCCAATCACATTGTGGTTCTTTGGTCTCTCAACTAACTCTCATACTTGATTTCTTGTAAAGTTGTTCAATTCTTCATGCATAGCATTCACCCAATCAATATCCTTCAATGCTTTGTAACACCCTAGGTGTTAGGCTTGCATAATTTGACTTGCATTGCATGGGCATACTCATCGAGCATTCGTATATAAGCTTTTACATATGAAACATACAACTGAAACATGTGAAACATGCCTTGTTATTTCATGTTTCCTTATGTGTATGCTTATGATCATGTGTGAATAAGTGTAAGTAGTTGATGTTGGTCACTAAAACACCTTAGCTACACTTAGGATGACTAATGGAACATTGTTCATGTAGATCACTTTATCTAATTAAGCTCCTAAGTGATGATATGCTTGTTGACCTGGGAAGTATTATGTGTAACCAATGTATGAAATGCTTGTGTGACCTTAGGAATACCCTAAATACGTTGAGAATGTCACCATGAACAATTTTGGTATTCATGACTAGGGCTAGTTTGGTCTCTAAGTCATAATTCTAGTGCAAGTCATCATTTGAAAGTGGTATGTTTGACTTAGGTTGAACTGTGTCATAGAGCCTTTGCATAGATGTGTACACTAAAGCAAAGTTGTAGTATTTGAGTAGAGAAACAACTTTTATTTCTAGGTCATAGGCTAGTTCAGCTCCTAACATGCTTGAATTTGGCTCATAAGAATCAACATTTCACTGTTTTTAGCACTTAGGAAATTTTGCTAAGTCATTTGAACTGACAATATCGACGTAGCCGACTTTGTGATGATCTAACTCCCTAACCATTGAGAATTAGACTTTGATTTCTAAAACAAATTTGTAGCTAGTATATAGCTCTACAAATCTTGTTTTAACTTTGTACACTAATTCACCACCATTTAGGAGATTGAATGGCTTGAAAACTCACAATTAGGCCCGTCATCACGTACTGATGAACGCCGCGTCGCGTCGTGTCATGGCCGACCATGGACAGAGATAGGCCACCACATGGCCACCATTGGCTAACATCGGGCCCTCGCTGTAGCATGCAAGCGCTCGATATCTAAGACCCCACGCGCCTCAGTTCGCACTCACGCGCCCACTCTCTTCCTCTCCACTGCCTTCTCTCGTGCTCGCCGCCGAGCAATTGAGCAGCTCCACCATCACCTAGCACCCACTCCACCACGCCATTGCAACCTCCATCTCATAGCTAGATTCATCGTGTTCCCCTCTACCTCCTTGATGTGGTTGCAGCACCTGACGAGCTACGGTGAGGGCAAAATCGTCGTTCCCATCCTCGCCGGAGAGCTCGGCTTCCATGGCCGCCTCCACGGTGAGCTCATCGCTGCCTAGCTCTGTAGCGTGTTCCTTCGCTTTTGATGCTTTAGGGCTTGGTTAGGATGTAGTCTAGCTGGTAGCATGATGTTACTGACATTTTTTGCCCCACTGGCGTGGAACACGACGAGCAGCGCCGCTACGCTCTCACCGTCGTGCCACCGCGCACACGGGCAGATCTCGTTGGAGCACCTCGCCTAGCCTAGGTAGTCGCAATAGGGTCGCATCATCACCATGGAGCTCACATGCTCCTTGCCTAGCCTCGCTGTGGCCTATAATGGCCAGCATACCACAGCGCAGCGCCGCCATGCTACCATGGCCGGCGACGAGGTGGCTCATGTACGTCCGCACCTCCACTACCTATGTCAGTAGATGCGGGTTGGTGTGTAGATCACGATGGTGTGGTTAGTTTCACCGGAGTGCTCGCTGTCGGTGAGATAACACCGGCCGACCACCATGCTCTGCTTTGGCTCATTGACGGGTGGACCCCGCTGACCCGTGGGTCCCCTCTGTGAGCGACTACTAGTTAGGGTTTCTGTTAATTCTATCACAGATTTTTGTACTAACTTTGAAAAATCATAAGTTGAGTTGTAGATGTCCAATTTTGGTGAACCAAATTTTGTTGGATTCCTCTTGAAGTGTAGTATTTTATAAAAATATGATATATACAGTTTCTAGTATTTTTGTTGGTGAATAAAATATAGCTAGATAAGTGTTTTTTGAATGTTTATAATATTGTAAAATATGTAACTTGAGCTAGGGATGTGATAAAATTGTGATTCCAATTTTGCTAGTCTTGTGTTGACATGCTCTAACTAGGAAAAATATTAAACTTATAGTTGATTGAAATATGATCTTTCTATTTATCTACTAATAAATGGCATTTTCTGAGGAAAATTATACGGATAAAAATATGTAACATATTGCTATGAAAAATTTTGTACAGTAGTATGGCACTAATATGAAGCTAGAAAAAAATATAATCTATTGTTTGACACTTTTCAATAGGGTTAACTATTTTCACTAAAATAGACCTTGCTAGCTTGTCTTTTCAGTAGAGAATGTTATACATGTGCAAATGGTATGAAATTTTCACAGTAATCTATTGTGAGCACTAGGAAGCTACTGTAATTTTATGAGAATTGATTGTGGACATTTGGTATATGTTTGTTATTTCCCCTAATTATCTAATTAATTAAATAAAAGCATTTAAATAAATAGATTGTGCTTGACCATAATGTTTTCTATGGTTCTTGTGATGCATATGAACTGTTGGTGTTAATAGTAAGGCTTAGAAGCAAGTGGTTGTATGCAACTAATTAAATTATTGCTTTATAATTCAAATAAATGGCTGCATGTATCGTTCCGGTTGTGTGGATGATTTCATATTGATATTGGCCTTTTCTGTAAAACTTGTTAATAATAAAGTTGTAGATAACTTACTAATCTACCTTGTGTTAAATTTTCATGGTCATAGGCCTTAGGGTTTAAGAGTTTTGGTTGTTAGAATTTTGCTATCCAAAAATGTTTACTTTCTGGACAGATTTAATTAACTGAATTGTTTCACCTAGATAACTATTGAATCACCTTGAGAGTATTAAAAGAAAGTTGTAGACAATTTCATAAGCTTTCCATAATGTCCACAAACATATGATTTTGATGCATATAACTCTAGTTATGGTTAAAACAAGCAGCTGCTGTTTTGTAGTTCAGTAAATGAATTGTAGAAGTGTTTGCTTAAGTAATAGAGAAGAGATATGCACCTACTCAGTAGAATAGGATGCACTTGTTATTACTTTAACACCATACTGTTGAAAATACTTGCGAGGATGCATTCATCACATTTTATCATATTATATGTGCCATCATACATGCATTCGCAATATCTTATTCCATGATCATGCATATAGGATCGACCGAGGAGATAACGTTGCTAGAATTCAACGAAGAAGAGGAAGGGGATCAGCAGGAGATTCCTCAAGCTACAGCTCTAGGAGAAGAGGAGCAGACTCCAAAAGAGCTCCCTGAGTGTCCAGATCATCGCCCCACCTCTTTTCTCAAAGGCAAGCCCCAGAGCATTCTAAGTCTCCCAGTGTTTTACAAAATACTACTTGAGTCATTTATGTTTGATGCATTAGGTTATAAGAGTTGATTGGGAACACTTGATGTATGGAACTACCTTGTCTAGATACATATACCTTTAACCCTATGTAGGTCTAGGATCAAATATATGCTTAGCCATGCTTAGACCGGTAGAAGTTGGGTGATTTCCTGTCACCTGCGAGATATAGGTGGATACCGAAGCACGGTTGGCTATATTTGCTATCGTGGAAAAGAACCATGGGGTAATGTAAATGGAGGCCGAGCAGAGTCTATGTGTGGGTTGACTCATGTGATCCCATCTGTGCCGATCAAGGACCGTACCATTGTTAGAACTTCTGATAAGATTGAATGCATGCCTATCACTTAGCTGGCCAGATAACTCATTCCGACCACGAAGCCGAGTAGCTCAACTCAAGCCAGGCCCTGCTCTATCAAAGTGCGCACTCTAGATGGTAGTAAGGATGTGCGGGGAGCCAGACACGAGTCTAAGGGTAGGGTAGTCCTAATCATCCTGGCAGCTGGTTGTCCCTGATTGTGCGGCGCTGGGCGAACCCGCGAAATATGTACTTGAGTTGTACCAAAGGTGACCATTGATCTGGCCTACCTAGGTTTGTGTTAGGAATAAATTCCCAGCTAGTTGAAATCGATTCGAATCACCGTCTCTCCTAGATAGTGAGAAACTTGGCTAGCTCCAACATCGTAGTAATTGTATTATAGAATGTGATGGTTCAGATAAACATGGAATTACTACACCAGCTATGGTTACTATTGTATGCTATTAAAATGATATATCACATGTTTGGCATAGGATAGTTGCTAATCTAGAGATGAATAACTATAATTAACTTGATGACCTAAGTACAACTGTATAACTGAGTTAATCGCTTTTTATGCAAAAATATTGTCAAGCTACCTCCACTTATAAAGCCTTGCATAATCCTTGGAGTTAATTTATTTTTGGTTTATGACAGGGTTTTATTCCCATTATTGCAGATGGTACTGTCTATCATGGCTATTGCAAGAATTGCTTCTATCCCACCATGGATGAGGAGTGAGCCTTGGGCAGGCATCTTTAATAATCCTTCTATATGCTTTTGTGGATGGTGATCATGTGTTGGCACCGTATTTGAACAATGTTGGCAAATGCTACTTTCAAACATTAATTTGCTTCTGCTACTATCTATCGAACTTGGTTTGTAATAACTCTATTTCATACTCTGATGAATGAACTATATCTATGAACCTTATGTAACATGCAACATATATGTTGAATCATGTACGATCTTGGTTGTATGTGGATCATTTATCAAGACCTGTCGTGGTACTCAATGGACTACTGGGTTTATATGGGCTCAAGTATGACAGTGCGACCACTTACGGGCTGCCATTGTACTTGTGCTCTTATAAATTGGTCTATTTTGCGACATGCTTCTTCTATCTTCTTTGGTTCTATGGATGACACAAACGAGAAATACTCATAAAATGAAGCCAATCTTGATCTTTCTTGTACATCTCTAGAAATATCTCCAATTATAGTGTCCAATGGATGATCTCTTGCAATATTGGTTGGTTGGAGTATTGGAACATTGCTTGCATTTACTTGATCATCTGATTGAGATGATGTACTAGCCACTTATTGATCTTGCACTTGAGATGATGAACTAGCTTGATTTCTATCATCTTGCACATTTGAGTTAGATAGCACTTGCACTTGATCATCTTCTTCATCTATCACTTGCCTAGGCCTCAATTCACCAACATCCATATTCTTCATGGTATTTGAAAGTTGAATGCCTCTAAACTCTTCAAGATTTTCATTCTCATCTTGGGAACCCTTGGTTTCATCAAATTCCACATCATGAACTTCCTCAAGAGTACCACTTGCCAAATTCCAAACTCTATATGCTTTGCTTGTGGTTGAGTATCCAAGCAAGAATCCTTCATCACACTTTTTGTCAAACTTGCTCAATCTAGTGCCTTTTCTCAATATGTAGCATTTGCAACCAAAAATCAAAAAATATGCAATGTTGGACTTTCTACCAATCAAGAGCTCATAAGGTGTCTTCTATTTCAATGGGTGACAATATAGGTGGTCGCTACAATAGCAAGTCGTGTTGATTGCTTCAGCCCAAAAAGATTGACTCACATTGTACTCGCGCAACATTGATCTTGCCATGTCAATCAAGGTTCTATTTTTTCTCTCAACAAGGCCATTTGATTGTGGAGTGTACTTGATAGAGAATTGATGTCTAATTCCAAATTCATCACACAACTCATCAATTCTAGTGTTCTTGAATTCACTACCATTGTCACTTCTAACTCCTTTGATGGTTGTTTCAAACTCATTTATGCCCTTGACAAATGATTTGAAAGTTGCAAACACATCACTCTAGTCCACTAGAAAGAATGTCCAAGTGTATCTAGTGTAGTCATCCACTATCACAAAGCCATATTTGTTTCCACCAATGCTAGTGTATTGTGTGGCCCAAACAAGTCCATGTGCAACAACTCAAATGCCTTGCTAGTGCTCATTATGCTTTTCTTAGGATGGGTGTTTTCAACTTGTTTGCCGACTTGATAAGAGCTACAAAGCTTATCCCTCTCAAATACCACATCTTTTAAGCCTCTAACTAGATCATGCTTAACCAATCTATTCAATTGTTTCATTCCAACATGACCAAGTGTTGACGGTTGTCGATAGAATATCATCGACAGTCCTCCGAGGGGTATCCCACGAAGGTAGATTGATCGGTAGAGAAGCGTGTGAACAAGAACAAGAAGGCAACAGAGACACACGAGTTAGATAGGTTTAGGCCATCAGTATGATGTAATACCCTACTCCTATGGTCTGTTGGTTTGTATTAGCTATCGTATGATATTGCGTGTGTTTGGAGGGGGTCCTTGCCCACCTTATATAGTCCAGGGGGGTAGGGTTACAAGTCGGTTAGATCTAAGAGATAACTAGAAAATAATAACAGATTACAGGAATCTTGGGATCATACGTATCCTAATAGATCTTGTAGTATCTTTAGGATATCTTCCCGGTGTCTTGCGGGAGGCACCGAGCAGAGTCATGCCTCGTAAGGCTTTGTCTTGTTGGCTAGGCCACCCCTAGGGCATAGCCCATGTGGCCTGCCATGGGTATCCGGGGTCGTACCCCCCACAGCTAGTCCCTGAGCGCCTTGTACCCATTGTGCAACACCATCTTGAGCTTGTCCGAGCAGGTGTGAACAAAGCCGAGCAGTCAAACTCATGGCCCGACCACCATGATGAGTTGCCGAGCAGCGTGAACCATCACCAAGCAGCGTGAACCGTAGCCGAGTAGTATAACCCAAGTACGGCTTGCCATAAGGGTGTAAGGAGCTAAAGATCAGAATCGAAAACTTCTTCACAGTGGACCAAGTGTGCCCACTAAGAGTCTGACCATGAGAAAAGGAGATAGTCTTCTTTAGCTTCAAGAGGAGCAGAGTCTTCTAGAATAAAGCAAACACATTCACTGCGAGGTGAAGTGTGCCCACTTAGTCCTCGAGCCTGATAGTAGATGACGTAGTCATGTGGTGCCAGTGTCCAAAGTAGAAGAAAAATAGAAGACCAGCCGAGCAGGCAACCAGTCCCCGAGCATAGCCCCGAAAAGCACATTCACCACAAGGTGAAGTGTGCCCACTTAGTCCTCGAGCCTAATAGTAGGTGACATGGTCATGTGGTGCTAGGGTCCAAAGTAGAAGAAAAATAGAAGCCCAGCAGAGTAGGCAACCAGTCCCTGGTCATAGCCCCAAAAAACACATTCACCGCAAGGTGAAGTGT
Organism: Miscanthus floridulus; assembly: GCF_019320115.1. Lineage (NCBI taxonomy): Eukaryota > Viridiplantae > Streptophyta > Magnoliopsida > Poales > Poaceae > Miscanthus > Miscanthus floridulus. The sequence goes on from NC_089587.1 coordinate 126,632,798, forward strand.
GCCCACTTAGTCCTCGAGCCTGACAGTAGGTGATGTGGTCATGTGGTGCCAGGGTTAGAAACAGTAGTCAATTGAGGAAAAAATCTCCAATGCAGTGAGGAACCGAGATGTAATGCTAACATAGTCCCCGAGCCACAAGAGGAAATCTTGGAGAAAACAAATTGCGAAGAAAATACCAGAGTAATGGCTGTACAGTAGTAATTACTGAGCCATAACGGTTGGTGGAGAAGTCGGCGAATATTCGGCGAGCCATAACAAATTATGGAGAAAAATCAGTAATACAGGCCATGGTTTCGCAGAAGCCCAAGTAATGGCCCACCTTGCTGTTGTGGAGAATTCAAAGAGGCACCAATCACAGGAGCAGTTTCCCAAAAACCCTCGAATGTAGGAAGGTGGGGGAGTGCTTTAAAACTACATCGCCGAACCCCACGCTCCCACCTTTGCCACTTTGGCATTTTCATCTTCTTCCTTAGCAATCACATTTCCAGATTAACATCTAGATCTAAGAGATGGCACTGAAGAGGGGAGCTATGAACCCAAAGAAAGTGAGCCCAAGGAAGGCGGGTGCCAGAGCTAGCCATGACGAAGAGTGGGTGCCGTCGCGTTGGGGGAAGCGGAGCTCGATAGATTGGTGGAGGCGGGTGTTCTTCCTGACCGTGTCACCGCCGAATGGCGGCTAACCAATGGTGAGCCCTTCCCAATGCCTCACACTGATGAAGTAGTGGTGTTTGAGGATTATTTTTGGCGAGGATTGGGATTTCCTGTTCATCCTTTTTGAGGGATCTGTTGGAGTTCTGGGCACTTAGTCTATGCAACCTCCACCCAAACACCATCTTGCACATCTCGATCTTTATCCACTTCTGTGAAACGTATTTGGGGATTCTTCCACACTTCAACCTCTTTAGACACCTGTTCTGGCTAAAAAAGAAGGGTGGCAGCGGTTCCAAGGTGGTCGGTGGAGTGTATCTGCAGCTGCATGATGGAATGGCAGGTGAGTACCTTACTGTGTCACTGAACACATCACTAAAGGGGTGGAATGCCAGGTGGTTCTACATGAAGCAGACCCATCCTACCATCTACTGCGATGCCGACCATATCCCGGAGAGCCAGAAAAGCTGGTCGGAGAGGCCAAATAATGCTGGTATGGAGCAAGTGAAGGAGCTCCTTGGCCTAATAAAGGGCGTGAAGACCAACGGTGGACTAGTAGTGGCAAGCTTCATAATGTGCCACATCTAACCCTACAAGGAGAGGGCCCATGCAGGCTTTGACTTTAAGAGGGACACCGACGGCACCCGGGAGAGGTCGAAGGCGCTGTCGAGAGACAAGGTTGTAGAGCAAGCCATAGAGCTATTCGCTCCATTGGCCTCGTTCTGGGTGTCAGGGTAGATGAGACCCTTTAACTACACAAATCCAGCCCCTCAAGTAACTCTCTCAATTGTTTGTTCCAGATCCTTTTAATCCTAAAGCATTGTCGAGTAGTGAACTGATTCACTTATGAGAAGATTCATTCATAGGAAAGAGTGGTGTACTTCTCAAGCATGCCGAGGGGTGATTGGCCAAGGGGAGTAGACGCTCAGCCACTGGCTTGGCCTAGAGAAGATGTGGCCAGCACCTCGTCAGAGTCTGGAGGCACAGACGCTGATCGGACAGAGAGTTCCCCCCCGGTGTCAGAGAAAGTCCGGGGGAAGAGGGCAGCGGCAGACGAGCTAGCCCAGAAGAAGAGAAAAAAGGCGAGTGCCGCTCCCCTTAAGCCCGGTGGCATCTCGCTTGGGGTGACCAGACCACTCGGACACGGAGCACCGTAGTGTCTGAGTGGTCGGATGATGACGAAATGCCAGTGGCTCCTTGTAAGGTCGAGATGGCGGACTAGAGGGGGGGTGAATAGTCTTTTCTCAAATTAATCACGTCGGCTAACCGAAACAAGTGCGGAATTAGAACTATCGGTCTAGCCAAGACTACACCCCTCTATCTATGTTCACTAGCACCTTCCAAAGATACTAATCAAGCAACAAAGGTGCCGGGCAAGCTAGAGCTCACCTAACCAATTCTAGGAGCAAGGTCACACAAACCTATGCCACTAGTACTTTAAGCAACAAGAGAGCTCCTACACATGCTAGTAAGCAAAAGCACAAAGCCACCTAATGCTCACTAGCAATGCTCAATAACAAGGCAACCAATGCCAAATTAAAGAGCGCAAATACTTAGCTACACAAACTAAGCAAAGTGACTAACAAGGTTACACAAACCAAATTAGCCACGCAAGGGAGCTACTTCTATGCTACACAAGCAAGAAGGTAACTAGTAAGCTACACAAGCTAACTAATTACAAAAGCAACTACACAAGCACAATGTATATGAAAGTAATTACAAGCTTGTGTAACGAGGATGCAAACCAACGGGAGGAACAAGGTTGACACGGTGATTTTTCTCTCGAGGTTCATGTGTTTGCCAACACGCTACGTCCCCGTTGTGTCGACCGCTCACTTGGTGGTTCGGCGGCTAATTGGCATCACCTGCCAAGCCTGCACATCGGGCACCGCAAGAACCTACCCTAAAAGTGAGGGTACCTCAATGACACGCTCAACTAGAGTTGCTCTTCGCGGCTCCCGTGGGGCGAGCACAATGCCCCTCATAAAGCTCTTCTCTGGAGCACCGCACAAGCTTCTTGCGGGCTTCGATGGAGACCACCACCAAGCCGTCTAGGAGGTGGCAACCTCCAAGAGTAACAAGCACCACCGGCTTGCAACTCGATCACCTAGTGCCACTTGATGCAACCTCACGATGCAATCACACTAGAATCGCTCTCTCACACAATCGAATGATCACTATCAAGTATATGTGAGATGGAGGGCTCCCAAGCACTACTACACAAGCCACCAAGGCTCTAGTGTGCTCAGCTCTTCAAAAGCTCTTGGCCAAAGGATGACCACCACTTCTATTTATAGCCCCATGGGCTAAACTAGCCATTACCCCTTCACTGGGCATTTTTTGGGTCGACCGAACGCAGCACCGGACGCTGCACCGGACGCACCGATCGTGAATACCGGACGTGTCCGGTCACTATACCAGACGTGTTCGATAGCTGCTAGATAGCCATGTGTCCCACTGTTGTCTCGAACGGCTCTCTGACAAGATGACCAGACGCTCAGCATTGAAATGACCGGACGCTCAGCCGTTGTGTCCGGTCGAGTCCAGTAAGCCTCCAGGACCTACCAGACGTGACTGTTAGAAGCTGACCGGACACCGAGCCTCAGCGTCTGGTCGAGTATAGTAAGCACCCATGGATGATCGGACATGTCTAGTCACACCGGACCGGATGTTGCCAGCATCCGATCAACTATTCCACTGAACACCGATTTTGCTGATTCACACCGGACGTGTCCGGTGTGGCGACCGGACACGTCCGGTCGCTGAGTACATCGCCAAATACCGGACGTGTCTGGTCACCATACCAGACACATCCAGTCACTCTGTAACCAGCATGACTAACTCATTTTCAACTCTATCTTCTTCACCCTTGCTCAAATGTGCCAACCACCAAGTGTATCACCTTGTGCACATGTGTTAGCATATTTTCACAAAACATTTTCAAGGGTGTTAGCCACTCAACTTGCCACGCCACTCGATCCTAGCGACGATGCACAGTTAGATCACTTGAGTGGCACTAGATGACCGATATGCAAACAAGTTTGCCCCTCTTGATAGTACGGCCATCTATCCTAAACTTGGTCATAAACTTCTCTACACACCTATGACCGATGAAATGAAATGCCCTAGGTTATACCTTTGCCTTGCGCATTCCATTCTATCTCCTCCAATGTTGATGCAACACATGCACCAACACAATCAACAATGATATGATTCACTTCATATCATGACATGATCATATTGGTTCATTGATCTTGACTTCAGTTGCTTTTCACCGTTGCCTTCGTCCATTGGCGCTAAGTCTTGCTCAAGCTTCACCGCCACACGGTCCATTGCTCCAAAGCCTCCGACTTGCCCTTCACGCTTGCAACTGGTCCATCAAGCCAAGTCTTATCTTGATCTTCTCCACCTTGATCACATGACTCAATGTCATGTCTCATGTGCAATGAGCTCCTTCATCATCACATGTGTGAGCTTTGCAACATCTCCAAGCCATTTTCACCTTCATGGCATATGTTGCTCACACACATGTACCTGTGGACTAATTACCTGTGTATCTCACATAAACACAATTAGTCCACCTAGGTTGTCACTCAATTACCAAAACCACACAAGGACCTTTCAATCTCCCCCTTTTTATTAATTGATGACAACTCTACAAAGATATGGAAATTAAGCTCTTTTGGATTCATGTTGCTTGCCCAAGCAATTTTACCATGTGAAAATGATTTTGGACAAGTACCACAAACCCGAAATGGTAGTATTAGCTCCCCCTACATATGTGCTAGAGTTTTTGATTTGAAGCTCGCACATATGCATAAATTAAAATTATGGGAGAGTAATTACTACTAAATGATGCTAAGGTGTATAGAATAAACCTTTGAAGCATGTACCAATCAGAGTTGCACCTTTAAGTTCATCTTTAGCACCATGGTTAGCTAGATATCACTTGGACATAAAAGCACTAGATACCTCATGAAATCAACATTAAAAGCAAGGTACTAGCATTACTTTGAAAAGCATACCAAGTGTCTAGCTATCATCCTATGAATGCTAGTTATCAAATCATCATTCAAGTTCTACAACTAGCATACACCACACAAGCATGCATATTGAATTTTGAAAGCTTATGCAATGCAAGCAAGCACATGAATATGCACATATCAAATGCAATCAATCAAAGTTCATGAGCTTGCTCCCCCTACTTGTGTGCTTCTCTTGTCCAAGAATTTTGATCCATCTCTTTTCTTCAATGTTGCTCCCTCTTTGTCCATGTCCATGTCTAACCTCTACTTCTTTGAGCTTTTATATCTTATCTCTCCCCTTGTATAATCTCAATCTCAAAGCTTTCATATCTTTGTACAATCTCTCCCCCTTTGTCATCAATTTCCATAAAAGGTGAGCTTCTCATTGATGCAAAGGTATACATTTGGGGTAGATGGTTGAGGCTTGAATCTTGCATTTTTTATGGACATCACTTTATTGTTGGAATGACATGACTTGTAGATACCACTTGTATCTTGTGTAAGGCTTCTTGAGATACCACACATAGGATCTTTGATCTTGATACCAATTTGTGTGACACCTCCCCCTATATGATAGCATGGGTCATCCATTTGATACACTTGAGCTCTTGTAGGTGAGGGATGCATTCTTCATTTGATGATCACTTTAAGTTGAGGATCACTTGTGGAACCATTTTCTTGCATGATTGATACTATGTATAGATACAATACCACTTGTATGAAGTGAATACCATTTGAAAGAATCTTCTAGTATGGAACCACTTTTTGGATTTATCAATAAGAACCATTTCTTGAACATTTTCTATCTTCATGAGTACCACTTATAGGATATCACTTGTGAGTTGATCTAGTCATCATTTGTAGATTCTTGATGAAATACTTGAGTCTAGATACCACTTGAAACAAACAAACTAGATATCCATTTGTATTGTTGTCTTGTGCTTGTACTCGTATCACTATCATGAGCTTCTATGGTTGACTTGAACTAAATTGATTTGCCTAAGCTTCCAAGTCTGGTTTGAACCAATGACAAGCTTCTTCATACCTCTTGCAAGGGTTATCTTGCCAATGTTGTACTTGTTACTTGTTAGCAATCCAAATTAGATCAAGTACTTGGGATTACTAGCTCATAAACAAATTCATATACTAACCACTAGATCAAGTAATCATTCAAACAATAGTGGTAGGCTATGAATTTAAACATTTCATTTGTTATGCATGATCCTATGAAGCATGTACTATATGCACTAACCGCATACTAGTAAGGGATGAAATGATCATGCACATTACAATGATACCTTTGCTATGTTGGAGTAGAGGATAGTCATATAGATTCCAATTCATTACTCCAATAGCAATGTGAAGTCCAATTATAAACTTGGTGAAGACCAATAGATACCATGTTGAATTTCATTCTTCACCCATATGAAATGAATACCACTTATGATCAAGTGAACTTTCTTGTTGTGGTTGACTTGCTTTATCTTTTGATTTTGCTTGCATGAGAGTATCAATTTGAGAATACCACTTGAAATATCATGATTAGCTCTCTTTTGGGTGTTGCTTGCTTTTCTTGATCAACCCTTTTGATTGCTTCAACTAAGCATCTCAAATGTTCCTCAGATCACCACTTCCATGTTAGCCTTCCAAGTACCATACTTGGTTCACCTACACATAGGCGGCAAGCCCCTACACTAGGGAGAAGTGACCTCTCTCCAAGAATGATTCTTGATACTCACTTGAAATGACTTGATTGATTGATCCAAGTGATGGACTTAACTTGATGAGTAACCTAGATTCCTTCTTTAAGTCCTTTTCTTTCTTCTTGTTTAAGTCATTTTCTTTCTACCAAATGATTTCCAATAGTCACTAGAACTTAACCTTCAACTTCATCTTGAGTTTGATCTTAATCTTCAAATTTGAGTACCAAATATATGCAAAGTACACTCCACAATCAAATGACCTTGTATTCTTTGCTTGTCATGCTTTTAGATCATCTCAAAACTAAACTTAGGTACCTCAAACACTTGTAAACATGTTTCCAACTTGAGGACCTTTCAATCAAAGTGACTCTTGATCAATCCAACATTTGTCACTTTTCTGACAGATTCTGTACCCTTCAAAGAATTAAGCATATCTCCCAAAGTACAAATCCAAATACCACTAAATTTGGTGGAGGTGTGCAATACTAAGTTATGTAGCAGCTGTAAAAATTTGAGCTTCATATGACTTCTAGATTGCTACTAGATTTAAATTCTTCCACCACTGCTACATGCTGAAAACAGCTGCAATATAGCTGACAATATCTACTCCAAAACCGAAGCATTTCTTATCCAATTCTCATGAAAATTGTACAACATCTTATACCATAAGTCTAGAGCATGTACACCAATTTTTATGCCAATCCAATAAGTTTTGATTTCTCAAACATGGCTAAGTTCACAGCTAGCTCAGATTTTGTAATATAGGACAGATTTCAACAATTGAGCTATACTTCATCAAATATGAATCAAACTTGAAACTAACTTGTTTGAATACTTCCATAAGTCATATATCCATTCAAACCTCTTACTAAATGTCATCTTATGAACTTATCCAACACAAATCAATCCAAACTTGACTACTAATCAATTATCCATTCAATCATCTCATAGCAAGCAACATTGCATATTTATCTAATTCAATCAACTCATATGCACCCAAATGAAATGATCAACAAGAGATATACCTTGGTTAGCTCATGATCATCCAACTAGCAATCTTCCACTCAATTATTTGCAAGTCATCAAATATATCCAATGAATCACCAACAACTTGAAATTTACACTTGTATGTTGTAGCACATTTGGACTTCATTCAATTTGTCATGGCACTAGGATAATGATCATCACTTAGCAATACTTGGCTCAACTACATGATCAACAAGATGAATATCATTTGAACCAAGCCTCCAATGCCGATGGTACCTACAATCAATCATCCACTTTTTGATGGTACCCAAACAAGTTTGGGTCCTCTCAAGTTAGGAGCAACATACTTAGGCAATGCCTTAGTATGAGTAGCGGAATGTTTTGCAATAGCAACCATAGAGGTACCATTACCATCCTTTCTAAGCATATTATTATCAACAATTGAAATAGGCTTAGAAATATCATCTAGGGGACATGAATGTGCCATGTGTCCCCTTTCCCGGCATGAGTAGCACTTTCTTTTTGCTTGAGCCTTCTCTTCTTTGCTCATGTGATGCTTCTCATTGCCTTGCCTCTCATGAATTGCTTGAGCCTTCTTCTCAAGCTTGGTAGGACACTTAGAGGCAAAGTGTCCCATACTTCCACACTTGAAGCACTTGATGTGAGCATAATCTTTCTTCTCATCTTCATTCTTGCTCATCATCTTGGCATCTTGAGTTTGCATTGGATGCCTTGCCTTTCCACCCCTTCTTGTTTTCTTCTTCTTTATCATCAAATCACCACCATCTTCATGGTTGATCTTGGTTTGAACTTGAGGTGTCTTCTCTTGCTCAACTTGTGGCTTTGGTTGAGGCTTCACTTGTTGCTTCACCAATTGCTTGGTTGGGCACATTGAGGTAAGATGACCCCAAGTGCGGCAATTGAAGCACTTGACATGATTGAGCCTCTCATCTTCTTTTATCTTCTTGAGCTTCTCAATGTTAGGGCAACCATTTGCAAGATGTCCCGCTTCATGACACCGGTAGCACATGGTATGAGAAAGCTTTCTTTGTTGTAGCTTCTTCATCTTTCTTTCTCTCTTTCTTTTGCCCTTTTTCATCTTCTTCTTGAAGCCAAGGCCACACTTGTCACAATAGTTTCTTTGAGTCTTCAACATGTGCTCAAAGGTGACTTTTGAGTTGTAGCACCTCTCTAGCTTGTTGCTCAATTTCTTCACTTGTTCATTTAGCTCATTGTTCTCCTTCAAAAGGTTAGTCTCACAAGACATAGAAGTAGAACAAGCATCTATATGTGAAGAGCATGGCATATCTAATAAATCATCACAAGAGGTGGATACATGCTTCTTGCCTACATCACAAGGGTTAGCATCATTTTGCAATTTATCATTTGATCCATGTGATGAGCTCTCATTATTTTTAAGTTTCTTTGTAAACACTTTAATGAGAGAAGCATGTTGTTCTAATAACTCATCATGAGATGCAAGTAGTGTCTCATGATTCAATTTTAGCTCATCATGTGAAGATTTATAAGCATCAAGTAATTTCTTACGTTCTTTACAAGAGTTCTTTAAAAATGAGTTTTCATTTTCTAAGTTCAATGTTTTAGCTTTCTCATTTTCTAAAGACATGGTCATGCTAGCAAGTCTACTAACAAGCTCATCATATGAATCAACATGATCAACCACATTATCATTTGTTACCTTGGTGTCACCTTGTGACATGAAGCAATGTGGTGATGTAGTTGGAGAGCTTGTAGTAGCATCTTCATCATGGCTTGAGCATGAACCATCATTACCATCAAGTGTGCATGGGGTAGCATCATCACTTGCAACACTTGTGGCATCATCATCAGCCTTGTCAAGTGAACTTGTAGTAGATCGATCATCATCATCATCACTTGACCATGAGGTGGAGCAATCTTCCACAATCACCAAATTGTGTTTATGCACAACAAACTCATGCACCTCCTTCTTGGGCTCATCCTCCTTCTTGAATTTACCATCATCCCATGTGGAGGAATCACCGAAGGTTTCCTTGATGGACTCCCATATCTCACGAGCGGTTCCCTTGATGTTTACTTGTTTCATCAAATCAAAGCTTAAAGCATCCATTAGAAAACAACAAGCATGTGCATCAAATTCAAAGAGAACTCTTTGAGCTTTGGTGAGATTTCTATGGTCCAGGACATGGGTGAGACCACTTGTGACAACCCACCAAAATTTAGGTCCCTTTGCATGAAAATGATCAAGCATGTGATTTTTCCAAAGTGCAAAGTTTGTGCCATCAAAAATATGTGCCTCACAAACATCTAGCCCATTAGACGCCATCCTCTCGGGTCGGTGAAGACTACAAATGAGAGATCTAGCTCTGATACCACTTGTAAGGTCGAGAGGGCGGACTAGAGGGGGGTGAATAGTCTTTTCTAAAATTAATCGTGTCAGCTAACCAAAACAAGTGCGGAATTAGAACTATTGGTCTAGCCAAGACTACACTCCTCTATCTATGTTCACTAGCACCTTCCAAAGATACTAATCAAGCAACAAAGGTGCCAGACTAGCTAGAGCTCACCTAACCAATTCTAGGAGCAAGGTCACACAAACCTATGCCACTAGTACTTTAAGCAACAAGAGAGCTCCTACACATGCTAGTAAGCAAAAGCACAAAGCCACCTAATGCTCACTAGCAATGCTCAATAACAAGGCAACCAATGCCAAATTAGAGAGCGCAAATACTTAGCTACACAAACTAAGCAAAGTGACTAACAAGGTTACACAAACCAAATTAGCCATGCAAGGGAGCTACTTCTATGCTACACAAGCAAGAAGGTAACTAGTAAGCTACACAAGCTAACTAATTACAAAAGCAACTACACAAGCACAATGTATATGAAAGTAATTACAAGCTTGTGTAACGAGGATGCAAACCAACAGGAGGAACAAGGTTGACACGGTGATTTTTCTCCTGAGGTTCACGTGTTTGCCAACATGCTATGTCCCCGTTGTGTCAACCGCTCACTTGGTGGTTCGGCGGCTAATTGGCATCATCCGCCAAGCCCGCACGTCGAGCACCGCAAGAACCTACCCCGAAAGTGAGGGTATCTCAATGACACGCTCAACTAGAGTTGCTCTTCGTGGCTCCTGCGGGGCGAGCACAATGCCCCTCACAAAGCTCTTCTCCGGAGCAACGCACAAGCTTCTTGTAGGCTTCGATGGAGACCACCACCAAGCCATCTAGGAGGTGGCAACCTCCAAGAGTAACAAGCACCACTGGCTTGCAACTCAATCACCTAGTGCCACTCGATGCAACCTCATGATGCAATCGCACTAGAATCGCTCTCTCACACAATCGAATGATACTATCAAGTATATGGGAGATGGAGGGCTCCCAAGCACTACTACACAAGCCACCAAGGCTCTAATGTGCTCAGCTCTTCAAAAGCTCTCAGCCAAAGGCTGACCACCACTTCTATTTATAGCCCCACGGGCTAAACTAGCCATTACCCCTTCACTAGGTGTTTTTGGGTTGACCGAACACAGCACCGGACACTGCACCGGACGCACCGATCATGAATACCGGACGTGTCCGATCGCTATATCAGACATGTCCAGTAGCTGCCAGATAGCCACATGTCCCACTGTTGTCTCCAACGGCTCTCTGACAAGATGACCGGACGCTCAGCACCAAAATGACCGGACACTCAGCCACTGCGTCTGGTCGAGTCTAGTAAGCCTCCAGGGCCGACCGGACACGACTGTTAGAAGCTGACCGAACGCTGAGCCTCAGCGTCTGGTCGAGTACAGTAAGCACCCACGGACGACCGGACGCGTTCGGTCACACCGGACCGGACGCTGCCAGCGTCCAATCAACTATTCCACCAAACACCAATTTTGCTGATTCACACCGGACGCGTCCGGTGTGGCGACCGGACGCGTCCGGTCGCTGAGTATGTCACCAAATACCGGACGTGTCCGGTCACCATACTGGACGCATCCGGTCACTTTGTAACCAACGCGACTAACTCGTTTTCAACTCTATCTTCTTCACCCTTGCTAAAATGTGCCAACCACCAAGTGTATCACCTTGTGCACATGTGTTAGCATATTTTCACAAACATTTTCAAGGGTGTTAGCCACTCAACATGCCAGGCCACTCGATCCTAGCGACGATGCACAGTTAGATCACTCGAGTGGCACTAGATGACCGATATGCAAACAAGTTTGCCCCTCTTGATAGTATGGCCATCTATCCTAAACTCGGTTATAAACTTCTCTACACACCTATGACCGGTGAAATGAAATGCCCTAGGTTATACCTTTGCCTTGTGCATTCCATTTCATCTCCTCCAATGTCGATGCAACACATGCACCAAAACAATCAACAATGATATGATCCACTTCATATCATCACATGATCATATTGGTTCATCGATCTTGACTTCACTTGCTTTTCACCATTGCCTTCATCCATCGGCGCCAAGTCTTGCTCAAGCTTCACTACCACATGGTCCATTGCTCTAAAGCCTCTGACTTGCCCTTCACGCTTGCAACCGGTCCATCAAGCCAAGTCTTGTCTTGATCTTCTCCACCTTGATCACATGACTCAATGTCATGTCTCATGTGCAATGAGCTCCTTCATCATGACATGTGTGAGCTTTGCAACATCTCCAAGCCATTTTCACCTTCATGGCATATGTTGCTCACACACATGTACATGTGGACTAATTACCTGTGTATCTCACATAAACACAATTAGTCCACCTAGGTTGTCACTCAATTACCAAAACCACACAAGGACCTTTCACTCCTCCACTGAGTGTGAAGGCGCCTCCACGCAACATGTGCGCAGAGGTACGATCGAAGAGAGGCGAAGAAGTCCCTGAGAAGCGGGTGAGGGGAGTCCCCGAGTAGCAGGCGGCGGGAGTCCCTGAGCCGTAGGCAAAGGGAATCCTAGAGCGGTGGGCGGAAGAAGTCCAAGAGCAGCGGGCGGAGGAAGTCCAAGAGCAGCGGGTGGAGGATAGGCCGACGGTGGAGAAGGTGGGACCTCCACCCCAGAGCACGGGAGTTGACCCCATGGCTACGCCTGGGGGCTCGAGTAGGCCACGCCGGTTCAAGAAATTATTTCGACAAACCAAACCATAAGTATCCTTGCCTTGGAGTTACTTTGCCATCGTTCCTTATCCTTTTTTGGTGATTGATGAGCTGATCTGATGCAGAGCAAGGCATACAGAGGATCCAACCCCGCCTATCTAGACTAACGAGCAGCCAAAGGCTAGCCCTAGGGTGGAGGAGATGCTAGTGGACCCCATCCTAGAGTCCCCTAGTGCTCAGTAGCCTGTGGAGGAGTCAACTGCCCCTTCTACTGGACTTGGTGGTGATGAACGGTTGGCATCAATAGTGGGAACCGCTGGGTCCTCAGGAGCAGAGGCTAGAGTTGCCAGCGTCATACTAGATTCTAGAGCGGAGAAGCCTGCGGTGCCATAAGAGTAGATGACACTCCCTAAGGCATCGGAGGGTGTGGTCAGACATGCTATCCGACTATCGAGCCCCTAGGTGGTGCCTATAGCTACCGCAGAGGAGGATGAGGTGGAGGAGATCGAGAGTGATGGACCATGACCCCAAGCTATACGAACCCTCCAAAAGCGCGGTGATGAGGTAGTGGTTGTCGAGGAGGAGGACACCACCAGGGAGCTCAGGAGACTAGAGTCTGCCCTTGCTAGGGTAATGAATCAGATCAAGGTTAGTACTATGTCTGGAATGCTCCTCCTTGATGTTGGAGACTGGAGTTCTTCTTCATAATCTTGGCATTTTTGCATGGGATAACTCAGACTGCCAAGCAGCGGCGCTAGCTAATAAAGAGGATGGAGTCCCTCACCAAGGAGAATGATAAACTCAAGGAGGTGATGAACCTTATGGAGAGAAACATCTAGAGGGCCCAGCGTGAGCGAGACCTTGCTGAGTCCAATGCATGGGACCTAAAATACTAGAAGGGGGTCCTATCCAAGCAGCTGGTGGCTGTGTTCGAGTAGCTATGAGGCAAGTCTAAGTAGCTGGCGGATGCTTCCATGCAACTGGAGCAAAAATCTGAGCAACTCAGAAGTGTATCCGAGCAGAAAGCAGGTATGGCGTATTGGCAAATGTGCTTTTGTTATGCTAAACAACCATATTTTTGGTGATGACTGTTGTTCTTGTAGAGCAAGACATGGAGCTCAACCAGATGCGCCAGGCCCTCAAGCAACTCTGAGAGGAGAAGGCAAAGGAGATAGGGCGAGCAGACAAACTGGCCGAGGAGCTGAACGGTGAGTACTTCCTGGTCAGAGTTACTGCTAAAGTAGTTTCCTTGCTTGAAGTAATTCCCTGAGCCTGATAGTAGGTGACGTAGTCACATGGTGCCAGGGTTAGAAAGTAGAAGAAAGGTAGAAGACTGGCCGAGCAGGCAACCAGTCCACGGGCGGAGTCTTGAATTGAAAAGCACACATTCACCACAAGGTGAAGTGTGCCCACTCAGTCCCCGAGCCTACTGGAAGATGAAGAATGAATCTTGTAGCAGGGTCAAAGGAAAAGAAGTATGAAAGCTTGCCGATGTCATCTGACATGCGCATATCAAGACCCTAGACCTGCTGCCCAAGATCAACACCCTAATCCGAATAGCATGGAGCAGCTTGATAGCACACTGATGAGACATAGCAAGATCCGACCACCAAGGGAGTCCTCAGGTTAGCTAGCAATGTCCGAGCACCGAGGAGTCCCTGGCGTAGCTGGCGATGTCCGAGCATCGAGGAGTCCCCGGCGTAGCTGGCAATGTTTGAGCACCGAGGAGTCCCCAGCATAGCTGGCGATGTCTAAGCACCGAGGAGACACGGCGTAGCTAGCAATGTTCGAGCACCGAGGAGTCCCTGGTGTAGCTGGCGATGTTCGAGCACTGAGGAGACATGGCATAGCTGGCGATGTTCGAGCATCGAGGAGACACAGTGTAGCTAGCGATGTCTAAGCATCGAGGAGTCCCTGACATAGCTGGCAATGTCCAAGCACCGAGGAGTCCCCGATGTAGCTGGCGATGTCCAAGCACCGAGGAGTCCCCAGCGTAGCTAGCGATGTCCAAGCATCGAGGAGACACGGCGTAGCTGGCGATGTTTGAGCACCAAGGAGACACAGCATAGCTGGCAATGTCCAAGCATCGAGGAGTCCCCAGCATAGATGGTGATGTCTGAGCACCGAGGAGTCCCTGGCATAGCTAGCGATGTCTGCAAGGTGAAGTGGGGTGAAGTGTGCCCACTTAGTCCCCGAGCATGAAGAATCCGAGCGCCGAGGAGTAACCGACATAGCTGGTGATGTCCGAGCACCGAGGAGTCCTCGGCATATCTGGCGATGAAGTAAGAGCAACGAACAGTCAGGTCAACTAGTCAGTGGCGAAGTGAGCATTGAGTAGAAACAACCGGCGAGCAATCCGATCAACTGGTCGGCGACAAAGTCCATGAACCTAGCAGTTCGACTAGTTGATTGGTGGAGAAGTCCGAGCACCAAGTGGTCTGATCACCTAGATGATGATCCTGTAATACAAATATGTAGAACGGGTAGTACATGATGTAAAAATATATGAACTCTGGAGAAAAATCAGCAATGACGATGAAATAGCATATGTAGCTCAATGATTAGTTTGTGTGAAGATGTATTTATATTTAATATAAACCGCTCAAACAGTTAGTGTGTAGCTGAGTCTCTAGCCCTAGCTAGCCCGTTAACCATAACGCAGAGCGTGGAGCCCGTGTGCATGTAGGAAGAACAAAGCATCGCTAAGGAGCCACTGCCGACCACCCATAACGCAGAGGGCAGACGCTCGTGTATGTGTAGGGAGGAGCCAAAGATAGGGCCGTCTTTGGGACATCCAAGCATCAACATGACTGTTCGGGGGTTCAAAAAATCATTTGGAGAGCAAACATGGAGAAAACAGCTCGGAGAAACATTATGGCGATATACGAAGATTGGAGAATATTTAGAAAAATATTAAAGCATGACTTAGCTTTAGAAAGAATGTCTGGTCGGTGGTGTATGGCTTTATCTGGTTGGTGACATGGGCAACTCGCTTAGCGGCTCACTTGACGGCTAGAACGAAGTTGATCTCGTGTGGGAGTAGGACGGACGTAGTCGGAGCTTGGCGGTGTTAATCCATGTACAAAGACATGTGCCGTGGTTGTCGAAGGATGTCGACGCGATCCGTTGAGTTGCCGTGAAGGATGTTGATCTTGAGTTACGCCATCTGGTTCATTAGGGATCAACGCGCATGAGCCCTTACCTAGCGTGTCAACTATCAATAGAATATCGTCGGTAGTCCTCCGAGGGGTATCCCATGAAGGTAGATTGATCGGCAGAGAAGCGTGTGAACAAGAACGAGAAGGCAATAGAGACACACGAGTTAGACAAGTTCAGGTCATTAGTATGATGTAGTACCCTACTCCTATGGTCTGTTGGTTTGTATTAGCTATCGTATGATATTACGTGTGTTTGGAGGGGGTCCCTGCCCACCTTATATAGTTCGGGGGGTAGGATTACAAGTCGGTTAGATTTGAGAGATCCCCGAAAAGTAATAACAGGTTATAGAAATCTTGGGATCATACGTATCCTAACAGATCTCGTAGTATCTTCAGGATATCTTCCCGATGTCTTGCAGGAGGCACCAAGCAGAGTCATGCCCCGCAAGGCTTCGTCTTGTGGGTAGGCCACCCCTAGGGGCATAGCCCATGTGGTCTGTCGTGGGTATCCGGGGTTGTACCCCCCCACAATGATAGTTAACAACCATTTTAAACCATCAATATAATATGCATAAAGGCATAAATATGATCACCAACAAAGGTCTAGGGGTTTAAACTAATAAATTCTATGAGTTTTGGTGAATCTATATTTTCTGTAGGGTTTAACCAGAAAACCGTCAAGGTGGACCTACATGTTAGATTTAATTGCACTTATCTACCATGAAACAGACACTAGATGGTTCTAGAGGACACCAGAAGACACCATGCCGAGGCAGAGAGGCAGAGGCTACCAGGTGGGGTTAGCCGGCCCCACCTATAGGCCGCCTAGTCCCTGCGCCCACCTGTGGGTCTCCACGTTGCAATGTCGGTTCTCCACTGCCTCTTAGGTTTCATCTACGCTGTTCCTTAAGTTGGTTTGATCTAAGGGCTCATGTTGGATGCTCTAGCCTATATATACTAGCCCCTACCACCCCCAGGCATAACACATCAAGTCATTTGAGAAGACAAAAACCCTAATTACCCTCAGAGCTCCATCAATTCTAGGGCATAGCAAGTTAGGTTAGATTTAGAGGGAGGCAAGCAGGCTTCACTTGGATTTCCGATCATGTCAAGAGCATGGTTTGGTATAATCATTGTACCCCCTCTCTTTTGTATTTCCATTATTTTTATATGCTTACTACAATTGTTATGACAATATTAGTATTCATCTTATTCATGTTCTTTGTCATATTGCTCATCATCTACTTTGATTATATACTTAGTATAACTAGTTTATTATTATGTTTATGCATAAGTACGAAAAGTGCTCGCTCCAAAGTACATGGGGTGAGTGGTCGACATTGTGTAAGCGTGGTGCTTATATGTTGTTTACCTATAGATATACCCTATATTCCGGGCCATGTGGTAGATCATGGATGTGACACTCCTATTGAGTCCTTTATAGTCCACTCCCCGAATATAGGTATACAAGTAGGATCTAGTTACGAAGGAAGACAAGCTCTGTTCTTAATCTTCCTTAGTAATATCCCTTATGTGTAGATATAAAGATGATCTTAGCCATGATTACTAGGCGTAATTGCACTAATCAATGTATGCTTTGACTTATAATTAAGAATGACCTAGGAATTATTCCTCTAATATTCTACCTGACCATGCTAATGCCATAGAAAGGAGTACTCTGAGTGATTTATCATTATTGATGATCAATACTTATCATATATATATATCTTATCCTTTGACTTACCCCTGCTATGAGTAGAATATTGGTTATGGTTCACTTCTCCATCAATAGTATAAGTTATCAATACTTGTCCATGCTAGACCTTCACTATGGTAAAATATAAATAACGATACCAGGAATACTCCTGAGTGAAGTGCTACAATGGTATAAATATATGTGTGCTTGCAGATTCCTTTTCATTCATATGTCTTTATATTCTTTCTAGTCACATAAAATGATAAAGAACTACTTAGTATCATTCTAGTAGTGATGTTAGGCAGTACCAACAAGCATCTCTGGCACCATCACTAGGGATGACAACCTAGTAAACTAATGTTAGGAGACATAGGTAATTAATAGGTGGCTACTAAAACAAGTGACAAGTTAATAAATACCAACAAGCATTTCTGGTGCTGTTGCCGGGGACTAGATTCAACTCTGTTCTTAGTAACGATGCTAAGGAATGTCAACAAGCATTTCTGGCACCATTGTCAGGGAAGGTAACTAGACAAAGGAAGTATTGATAAACTTATGCTTATTGATGTGATCGAGATAAACCACTGACCTTTGCTCAAACAGGCTTACCCTTGTTTTGTCTACATGTGTATCTTATGCAGGGTAATGTATGATCGGTTTTAACCTTCCAACAAACTACGTTCAAGATCCCAAAGCATTAATCAGGAGAACTAGAGCCAAACTCAAGAATGTCTCAGCTTCAGAATCGGAAGACAACCGGATAAGGTGAAGCTTAACACCAGAATTTGAAGCCATGGCTGACAAGACTCTTCATGAATTCTCTGCTCCAACCACTGCCAACATCCGTACTGACCTAATGTCAATGTTGGAGATGATGGATTCAAGCTCAAGCTAGCTCTCATCAACATGGTGCAAGCTAGCTAGTTTTGTGGAAAGGCACATGAAGATGCAAGTGCACATCTCCAACACTTTCTAGAGATCTGTAGCACTTTCACCATCAAAGGAGTAACCAAGGACACCATACTACTTCACCTCTTCCCATTCTCACTTTTGGAGAAGGCAAAGCAATGGTTCTACGCCAACAAAGATAGAAATACTACATGGGATAACTGCTCCACTTCTTTTCTAGCAAAGTTCTTTCCCACAGGCAAGACAAATGCTTTGTGTGGGAGAATTTTAAGTTTTCAGCAACAACATGACGAATTTGTCCCTAAGGCATGGGAACGCTTTCAAGACTATATTACAGAATGTCCTCATCATGGGATGGAAAATTGGCTACTCATGTAGACCTTCTACCATGGGTTAACCAACAGTACCCATGAGACTATGGATGCTGCTGTCGGAGGTGCATTTCTATCACTCACACTTCCAACTGCAACAGCTCTTGTAGAAAAGATGGCCTCCAACCAAGGATGGAATGAAGAATGAGTTTAGACCCGCAATAGGGGTGGAGGTATGCATCAACTCAAGGATGTAGACATGTTGTCTACCAACATGGACCTGTTGATGAAGAAGCTCGAAGATCGAGCTAATGAGAAGAAAGAAATCATGCACATTCATAATTCCCGCATCACATGTGAAGAGTGTGGAAACACTGGGCATTCAGGGGACAACTACCCTGAAACCCATGAGGATGTTAACTTCGTCAACAACAACTACTATCGTCCTCAACAAAATCAAGGATGGAACCAGCAACAAAGGTCGAACTACCAAAGTAACTACCAAGGTAACCCTCAAGGTAACAATTATAGTAACTTCAATCAACCACCCTTGAGAGAATTAATTGCTAGCCAATCTAGACTCATGGAAGGATTATCTAAGAAGGTAGCTACCAATGATAAAATTCTAGAAAATATAAGTTATAGAATGGGTAGCTTTGCTTCTGCCACTAAGAACCAGCATAGTTTTAATAAAATGATAGAATCACAAATAGCTCAGCTTGCAGCTGTTGTTCCTCCATCTAACAAAGGTAAGATTTTGGGGCAACCAAAAGATCTAGAAACTGCAAATCTTGTCGATATTCATAATGCAGCTTACTACTACACGAAGCCATCGATGGGAAGGTGGATAGATTATTCACTACCCGACAAGAAAGGTGACCCTGGGAGACCTGTCATACCTATCTCCATTGGACCTCACATCTTCTAGGAAGCTATCTATGACTTCGGAGCAAGTGTCAACATCATGCCAAAGGTAATCTATGAGAAAATCTTAGGAGATCCTTTGTTATACACAAATATGCGTTTGCAGCTTGCAGATTAGTCACTCTACTACCCCAAGGGGGTTCTTGAAGATGCCATTATTTGAGTGGGACAATCATATGTTCTAGTAGACTTTGTGGTTTTGGAAACAGGTGGAGATGAAAGAGCAAGCATCATCTTGGGCCGACCTTTCCTAAGCACTACAAAGGCCATCATCTATGCGGACAGTGCCAAGATCTATTTTACAATTAAACATAAAGTATGCAGGAGCATTTGTCAAGCCAAAGGACATGACAAGATACTCATACAACCCATATCTGGTGGAAAATGCAGTTTTTGGTATATCCTGTGGCCTAATCTTGATCTGATGATAACCGGATCTCAAATCTATTTTTGAGAACACCTTGGCCTTGGCTAACTGGTCAAACAGAACATCAATATGAGGCAAGGGATACTTATTCTTTATGGTTACAGCGTTGAGTGGCCTGTAATCTACGCACATTCTCAACGTGCCCTCTTTCTTCTTCTTCACAAACAAGGCGGGACATCCCCATTCAGACTTGCTTGGCCGAATAAACCCCTTTTTGATAAATCTTCTAATTGCTTCTTCAGCTCAGCTAACTCATCTGGAGGCATCCGATAGGGTCTCCTTGAAATCAGAGCTGTTCTGGGGATTAACTCAATTCCAAACTCAATCTCTCTATCCGGCGGAAGACCAGGTAGCTCATCCGGGAATACATCTAGAAATTCACACACTACCGGAATCTAATGAATAGGAATGACTGTCGTAGCACATGTAACACTTATAAGGTCTGTTCTTCAAGGCAATGGTACTTGGAAAGTACCCTCACCTAGGGGATCCTTAAGGGTAAGTACTCGACTTCTAGTATTTATGACTGCTCCCCAATCCTTCATCCAATTCATCCCTATAATGACATCCAAAACTAATCTAGGCATAACTATCAAGTTCACTTGGAACTTCCTACTACCTAATTCAAGGGTTGCCCCTTGAACCATCCAATTGGTCAAAACATCAACCCCTACTAAACTTATATGGTAACCATAACCCAATTCTATGCATAGTTGTTCATGTTTCTGTGCAAATGCTTGACTCATAAAAGAATGCGATGATCCAGAATCAAATAGAACAACCGTAGGGTTTTCGTTGACAGGAAACTTACCAGCAGTGACGGGCTCTCCCTCAGGAATTTCATCCACGATCGTACTATGCACTCTAGCATTATAAGTCTACTGCTTCTTCTTGGGTGGGTACGGACAAAACCTCAAGAAATGGTCGGGTTGATCACAGTTATAGCAGGGTCCCCTCACTGTCCCGGTAGATCCCACAGCTCCCTTGGAACTACCTTATACCGCAGTTGTGGCTGTTTTGTTGGGCTATACTGCCATCTTGTAAGACTTCTGGGGTCCACAGAAATTCTGACTTCTTTGCTGAGGTGGCCTGGACCTAGCGCCAGGTGCCAATGGGCGATATGGAGGACGACCTCCCATAGGTGCTCTAGCTTGGGACGGACCACCTTCAAGGGCTCTCTTGCATGTCTTGGCTGCGGTGTTGGCATTGTTATTCTTCTCCTGCTTCAGACAGTCGCTGATGAAGTCATTGAATCTGACGCGGTTATTGGTACCAACATGCTTCATCATTTTTGGATTGAGTCCCCTCTTGAAACTGGCTATCCTCTTAGCATCTGTGTCAACCATGTCGGGAGCATAGCGACACAAGTTGTTGAAGGCATGCAGATATTGCGTCATGGTCTCGGTGCCCTGATTTAACACCAAGAATTCTCCCAACTTCATCTCGGTCAGCCCGGGTGGAATATAGACTCCACGGAAGGCCTCAGCAAACTCTCTCCACAAAATCTAAGCATTTGGAGGGAAGGTGGTGCGATGGTGCTTCCACCACATTCCCGTCGGTCCTTGCAACTGAAGTGTAGCATACTCCGTTTTCAACACCTCAGTCAACCTCAACACACGGAATTTATCTTCCATCGTGTTGATCCATTCCTCCGCATCAAGTGGCTCTGTTGCTTCCTTGAATACTGGTAGCCTGGTGTCCATAAAATCTTTGAAGCTGCTATATTAGTTCACTCCCATGCCACCACCTTGTTGTTACCGTGTTGAACGTTGTTGGCGATGGTGCGCAGAAAGTCCTCCATGTTCTTCTGGGATTGTTCCGCGTTGCGCTGACTCCCGAGCAACTGTGCGAGGAACATTTTGGGGGTAAATGGGGGAGGAGGTGGCAAATGCGGTTCATGGGGAGGCTCATTGTTGTTGCCGTGGTTTCCACCACCACCATCGGTCCCCGCACCATTAGCACCGGTCTCAGCGACCTCGTACGTGGTTCGGCGAGTGTTTGTCATCTACATATTTTAGCAACAAGTAATGATTGAGTGAGGCTGTAATAATTGCGAGTGAAGGAAAAATTATGCCGTACTGAATTTACTAGAGAGAATAAATTCATACAATAAAACAGAGGCACAACAATCGCATCCCAATTAAAACAACATCACTTAATCAAATTACTTCAATGGCAAACATCGCGTCCATACAACCAAATTGCCAGCATACATACACTGGACTTTTTATGCGTTTAGATATCGCATTCGAAATCAAGTTCCAACCACATGCCAAGTCTCATACGTTCGAAGCAATCATACAATAAGTTACATGCCAACAAAAAAAAGGTCATCGCGATAGGACCTAGATACTAGCGCAAGGCAACTAGCCTACTCCTCGGGGCCATCATCGAGATCGAAGACATCACCATCGCCCCTAGGTGAAACTACAGGCTCGTCCTCGTTGTTGTCGTCGATGTCCATGCCAGCGGTGTCTAGTGGAGCATATGGGCCAACCCCATTGTAGAGCGCGTGAAACTCCTCGTGCAGGTTGCCGTTGTATTCCTCTAGCTCATCGACCCTCTGCAATAGAAGGTCCCTCTCGTCCCAGGCTTCATTCCTTTCCTAAACCAACTGTCCTATCATGCGGTCTGCATTGTTGTTGGCTTGAGTCAACGTATGCAACCGTTGCATAGCTCTATCACCTCTCTCAACCGCCTAGTCTCGCTGTAAGTTCATATCAGCCAACTGCTCCTGCAAGCTAGCTATAGCACATGCCTGTCTCTTCTTCTACTTTCTCCCCTTGAGCTTATCCTGACCACGCAAGCCAGTCAAAGTCCAGTAGGTACTCTCGAGACCCTCATACGCTCTGATGGCGGTGAACATAGCACTCATTGCCTGGTTGTCGCTAGCCTGTCCTTCAGCTGGACCTCTGACCAATGCACTTCCCTGAGGCTGAACCCAAATGGCATCATGAGGATCATCCCTAGGAAAGGTGCCAGCTAGAGCTGCTGCAAGCTCACTGGGAAATTTGCTCATAATATCCCTGATGACACAGAAGGCTGCTCCTTCTGCACCCTCAGCAGGAGTGCGACCCTCAAACTCAAAATGCCAACCATCCCAATCTGGAGCATCACCGAGAGCAGGAACCATGATCTCCACCACTACAAGTCCATCCTCTGCTAACTGGCTCTCATTCCAAGAGTACACCAGTTCTTGATCCTCTGGGTACCCCACATCATGGAGCACTCTCCAAAGCAAAGTCGGCATGCCAAACTCGCTCAAGAAGGTGTCCGTGGTGCGGTGCTCCCTTAGGGCCAACGGATGTCGAGGTGCTCTTCCTCTGGTGGACTTACGGGCAGTCTGCTTCGTGCAGGCCATCTATAGCAAAAGTTCTTTCATTACCCCGGGGAAACATATTTTAGGTGATACAACTTTTATCAAAATGAGATAATCAATTTATAAGGGGAGGGATGCATGACATGAATGAAATGCACAAGTAATATGATGTATGTACGTGCCGTACGTTCTCACAAACTTATGAAATGAATAATTTCTAACGACGAATTCGGTGGCATACTAACGATCTCTCAAATACGTAACTAATACGTTCTATACGATAGCGTTGTTATGTACCTGCAGAAGATTCATTTCAGCCCAATTCCCAATGAATGCATAGAAACGGTAAATTTTTATCTACACGCTCTACACGAATCCCTAGATACGTGTACAATGGTAGTAACTACCCGAACCATCGTCCTATTGACGGCATCGCCTCAACAGACGGAAGACCCATACATGAGATACCTTTGTAAAACATGTGTAGAACATGTAATTACTCTAGCATCATATAAGCATTCACCCTAGATCAGCGGTGTATCCAATCATGCTCTCACAACTCACACTTACCGAGGCGTAGAGGCAAATGATCCATACATTACCACTCAAACAAGTGGCACTCATACAATAGCACGCCGTATGAGCAACGAAAGAGAAATATAATGCAAGAACCCCAAGTCAGTACTTAATTAAGCCACCTAGAGTCCTTAACTGGGCATAAAGGATATGATCACTAGCACACTTTATAGTTTGAAAATCATGTTTCCCAAATGCCTTTTTGTTTTAAATACACTTGTGAACAGTAACATGCTAAACCATGCTCTGATGCCAGCTGTAACAGAACCGACCAATTATACGAAATTAAGTAAGAAAATCATCCGCCAGAGCAGACGATTTAGCAAACTTAAGCATGTATAACCCGGTAGTCCGTGAAATCACGAAGGATTTCAAACCAACTTCCATTCCAGCCAAGATCGTAAAAAGTTTAGCGGTCACCATCACATATTACATAAAAGTTCACAATCTCAGATACATCAGAGTTTCAACATAGTTATTACAAAACAAGTTCGAATAAAAGTAGCGGAAGTCATTTGTCAAACCACACACACACTCACGTGAAGTTCAAATATAGTGCCAACGAATGATCATCTCCAACAAAAGTATCAGACAAGACGTAAGGAATGACCATGCCCATGGTCCTAAGCATCACCCATCGCAGGATAAAGGCAGTTGATATAGTAGCCGTAATACATCTGCCCATCTGCAACAAGTGGGAATAAAACCCTGAGTACGAGAAGGTACTCAGCTAGACTTACCCGACATAACCGAAAATAAGTGACACCAAGGATTATGAAGGGCTTTATAGTAGGATAGCCGACTCATTTGCAAAAAGAAGCATTTTTAGCATTTCAAGACCCTTTTTAAAGCATTATTGTCAAGTTAATTGTTATTAACCTATCGACTAGATTTGCACCTATACTAGAGCAAACATGTGATTAAGCAGATAATGATAACCAATGATCATTAAACAACTTCCATACTGTCATATTCACTATAACTGTCCAAGTGTTCCATAAACATTTACTACGATGAAGTAACTCAAGTCAAGTGCTCATTGTCCAGGAGCGATGGCGATTCGAATCGATTCCTAACCAGCTGGTGATTTATTCCTTACACAAACCTCACTCACCCGCTAAAGTGAGATATTGATCACCGAGTCAACTATCTAGGAATCTCGAGTTTGCCAGGAACCACATGTACCTGGGGGTCGACTGACTGCACTTTGGTCTTATCATCTTGCCCCCGTGTCCTACAACACTTGCTCCAGCACAGTGCATTGCGGGCAATCTACTCAGCCTGAATAATCTCCCAGCTTCGTGGTTGGAAGGTACTTTATCCGGCCAGCTAAATGTAAGGCATGCATTCAACATGACTCGAGGCCCAACAACGATCGGTCCTTAATCAACACAGATGGAAAGTACTACAGTCCAAAACTCTGCAAGTCTCCGTCCGGTCTCAATTTCATTTAACACTTAGTTATACCATGACTTCATAGTCATCCAAGCAGATCCAGGTAACCTCCTATAGCTCGCAGGTGACAGGAAATCACCCGACTTCTACCGGTCTAAGCCAGCTAAGCATTGACTCGACTGCGGATACCAGGGTAACAAGGATATAGTATAACAAAGGTAAACAAGGTATAATGCAGCAACGGTTGCAAACAACTCCTGAACGTAATGCATCAATTAAAGTAAAGCATTGAATTAATAATTGCAAACCGGGAGAAAATGCTCCGGGGCTTGCCTCTCTTGAAGGAGCTCGGGCGGTGATCGGGGCACTTCGGAAGTTCCTCAACGTCCTCCTCGTCAGCTTCAGGCACTTCCTGCGGCTGCATCTTGAGCTGCTCCTCAGGCTCCTCGGGTATGACGACTGGGTTCTTGGTTTACGATCCTGTATGATGCAATGTGCGTAAGCGCGTATGCAAACGGTGCATCGAATGAGATGAATACAATGGATATGTTTGAATGCAAGGTAGTTAACATCATCCAAGAGCATATACTACAAGCACATGTCATCTACTACATTCTCTTCTACTACTAATATGTTAAGTCAACACATCTTATTAAATGCTTCAAAGATACACCAAAGCTTCACTAATTTCTTAATCACACATAAAGCAACACTTAATTAAACCCTAATTAATAATAGGTTTGAATAGTAACCTCTATTTTTCTTGCTTAGAAAAATCTTAGAAAATTACCATAGCACATTACTACCCTAAGTAGTCTGCTATCAGATTTTCATGGTATTTGAATGAGTGGATTAGCCTACACAAAAATAACAAGCTATGGCATGATTATGAACATAAAAATACTTTGTACTGTGAAAAGTGTCAAACAACAGAGTTAGTATTTTTCCTATGTTCTTCATAGCATACAATGACTGTACAAAAATTATCACATGCATGTTTTATACAAAGTTTGCTCTCTAGCTAAAATAACAAAAATCAGCCATTAAAGGTACTTGAACTATACCTCAAAATTTTCCCACAGCACATGCATGAAATATATTTTTCCTAGGAAGTACATTACATAAGAAGATCAACAAACTTGGAATCATATTTTTCTAAAGACTATAGGTTTTTCTACATATTTTTCAAGTTATCAACAATATCCATGATTAAATAAAGTTCTACAGAAAAGTATCTCAAAAATGACATGCAAAAATTTTCCCAAGTAGATCTGATGATAAGAATCCTAGCAAAACTTATTTCAATAGATTTGGAGCAAATTTGAGTATCCAAACCATTTCAATTTTCAAATAATAAAGAAAAATTGAAAACAATTCATCCTATCGCTACTGGACCGGCCCACTGGAATCAATCGGCCCACTGCCACATTTGGCATGCGCGGCCCGAGCGAAGGGAAGGGGGAGGCGGCCCGGCAGGGCGTCGGCCCATGGCCTCTCGGCCTGGCTCGGCCAAGGCGAAGGCCATGCCGGCGCCGTGACGCCGCGGCGGCGCGGCTCGGCCAACGAGACCAGCGGCCATTGCCGGCCGTGCCAGGGCAAGCTAGAGGGAGCATGCGGTTCGTGAGAGGCTGGCGAAGGCAGGAAGGTAGCTAGGCAGGGTGGAGAAGAGCAGGAAGGGCGACTTCCATGGTGGCCGAGCACGGCGACGCCATGGCCGACGGTGGCGAGGCGCTAGAAGGCACTACCTGAGCTCGATCGGTCGGCACAAGCGTGAGCACCACATGCCGGAGAGTGAGCCGGAACTGCTAGCGCGCGATTGCTAGCCGAGGTGGAGAAGGCGCGGTGAATTTGGCTGGTGGGTGCGGTGGCGCGGTGAGGGGGGAGAGTGGGGAGCTTGGCACTTGCAGAGAGGAGAGGCAGCGCGGGAGAGAGCAAGCGAGCGCACCAACTTTAGCAGAAGTAGGCGGGCACGTGGGTGCGGGCGCAGGCTGGCTGCGATGCGCGGCGGCGTCGACGGCGCATGGCCGCCACGCGGCGGGCGAGCTTTGCCACGGTCGGGACGCGACGTGGCGCGTTAGCGGGCGGGCGAGCACGGAGGCAGGCCAGGCGCAGCGCTGGGCTAGGCTAGGCTGGCGAGGCACGCGGCGCTGGCGTGGGAGGCTCGCGGCTGCAGGCTAGGCCGGCTTTGGCCGTGGGCCGGAAACGAGGCGGCGGCCCGCGAATGAGAAAAGCCCTTTTTCCATTTATATTTTCAAGAAAATTTTAAATGCTAGCTTTCAAATATCATTTTGAGTAAGAAAATGACATCTTTTGAAAATGTACCAAAAATAAAAGTTGATTAGAATTTAATTCTCTACCACTTTGCTTTTATGACCAATGCCAAATTCTTGATAGATTTTGAATTCTAAAATTAAAGTCAATTTTAACTCAAAACCCTAATTTTGGAGAATTATTTTTTTAAAAGCAAAATTTGGCAAAAATTCAAATACAAACCTTGCTCCAAAAATTTTGCTAAACATTTCTAGATGATTTACCATGATAGCCAAACATGTTTTACTAGCCTAGCAACATAATCAGGGTAAAATAACTCTTAAACATGTGTATGCAACATTGACGTTTCACGAACATGTTTCGTATGTTGCGAAGCAGTGTTTTAGTTGTTATTTACATGATTAGGCATGTATGATTAGGATGCTTGATGATGCATGATATGCATGATTTGCAGTGCCTAAATGCTGGCATAACACCGGGGTGTTATAGACATCATGGTTGTCGCGTAGGAAGTCGATGAGCTCGTGTTCCTATTTGGCCGGGAGCTGGGTCTCAATCCGAACCATCTTGGTTGGGTTGGTGGGGTCGATTCCCACTGCCTTGGTTTCCTCGAGCGGTTGGAAGGTCATCGAGAAGGTTTGTTTGTTGCAGTCTAGGACTACCAGGATCAATGATTCCCTGAGCTGCGGGAGCTCGGACGAGTTGGCGACCGCAGTGGCAAGCTCGTAGTGCTCATGGTCGCACGTGAAGGCATGTGAGAAGGTGCTGCTCAGAGTGATGATGACGTTCGGTCCTAGCATCTTTAGCTTGAGGTAGGTGTAGTTGGGGATTGCCATGAATTTGGTGTAGCATGGCCGCCCCAAGATGGCATGGTAGGATCCTAGAAAGTCCATCACTTCAAAGGTGAGAACCTCTAAGCAGAAGTTGGTTTGGCTACTAAACATGATGGGTAGGTTGATCTGCCCAAGCGGGTATGCCTGCGCTCCCGGGATCACTCTGTGGAAGGGAGAGCCCGCCAGGCAAAGCTCCGATCGGGGGATACGCATGGCGTCGAGGGTGTCGATGTTGAGGATGTTGAGGCCGCTGCCTCCATCCATCAGCACCTTGGTGAGGCACTTCTTGTGGACGATGGGATCGACGACGAGCGGGTAGCATCCTGGTCTTGCGACGTGGGGGATGGTCCCTTTGATTGAAGGTGATCGGAGATTCCGATTAGCTGAGGAAGGAGGGGATGGCTATCTCGGCGGTGCATGCCTCCCTATAGTGTACCTTGTGCTGGCGTTTGGACCATATGACATCGGATCCACTGAAGATCATGATGCACTCATCGGCGTCGGGGAAACCGTCTCCGTTCTTGCCCACCGTGCCTCCTTTCTTGGCTACCGCCTCTTTGCCGCCTCCTTCTTTTGGCCCGCCGGCCTATCGTAGGAAATGTTTGAGGAGCTTGCAGTCCTTGTAGAGGTCTTTGACTGGGGTAGGCGTGGTTGGTGCATGGGCTATCCATGAGTTTGTTGAAGTGGTCAGGCAGGCCCTATTGGGGCTGCTTGCCCATGTGGCCAGTTACGGCAACCAACGCAGTG
Source organism: Miscanthus floridulus (assembly GCF_019320115.1). Taxonomy (NCBI): domain Eukaryota; kingdom Viridiplantae; phylum Streptophyta; class Magnoliopsida; order Poales; family Poaceae; genus Miscanthus; species Miscanthus floridulus. The sequence continues at coordinate 126,661,813 of NC_089587.1, forward strand.
TGTCCGGTCGGCACCGGTCCTTTTTGTTCTTCTTGCCCCTCTATGTGGAGGAGCCCTTGTCTTGGTTCGTGCGCTTGGCCTTGCCTTTGTCCCGGCCTCCGTTGAAGACCGCTCTGACTGCTTCCTCGCTGGAGGCATGGTTAGTGCGACGTCGAGCAGGTCACGGGTGATACGGGGCTTTAGGCATCCAAGCTTGTGGATCAAGGACTCATAGGTCATCCCAGAGAGGAACACGCTGATGATGTCTGCATCGATGACATCAGGGAGGGAGTTGCATCGTTGGGAGAACCTATGGATGTAGTCCCACAGAGATTCGCTGGGCTCCTGCTGGCAACTCTTGAGGTCCCAGGAGTTCCCAGGGCGGACATACGTCCCCAAGAAATTCCCAACAAAGACCCTCCTGAGGTCTGCCCAGTCACGGATGCTGTCGTGTGGGAGGAATTCAAGCCATGCCTGAACATGTTCCCCCATGCAGATGGGGAGATACTAAATGTGAAATAGTCATCATCCACCCCTCTGGCTTGACAGGCGAGCCAGAAATCTTCAAGCCAAATACCGAGGTTTGTCTCCCTGGAGTACTTGGTGATGTTGGTGGGTAATCAGAAGTGCTGTGGGAATGGTGCTCTCCGGATACGCCGATCAAAGGCCCGTGGCCCCAGACCCTTGGGGCTAGGACTCTGGTCGTCCGGTCGACAACTATGCCTAGGGCGCGTTTCACCACTCCCCTCGATGGTTTGGCCGAGATTCGTGTTGCCTGCTCTTGCCACTGCACAGTGGACATCATCATCGTGTCGGGCCTGATGCCGGTTGCTGACGATGCTATGAGCGTCCTGGTGCGGATCGGGCCGCTCGTGTACCGGCGGTCGGTGTGGAGCAGGCGCCAGGTCAGACCGCGGCCGACTGCTGGTCCCCGAGCCACGCCTGATGGCTGTAGTGGCGAGCGAATGGAGCGATCCATCTAGCGCGTCCCCATTCCCCTAGTGGGGAGAGAGGGTGCATGTCGGAGTCGCGACGTGGAGCGTTCTGCCTATTGAACAGCGGCGACTTCTATTAGAACCCGGAGGTTCCTGTAGATTGCCTGCTCTTGGGGGTCAACAGAATCGAAAACGCCACGCAGAAGCATTGCCACAGCAGCGATGTTCTGGCTAGCCTAAGTGAGTTGTGGGAGATCATTCCCCTTGTTCATGATGTCGTGTTGGACCTGACGGGCGCGACGTCGGGCGCAATGTGCTGTACCGACCGCGCTGGCGCAGGCGGCAGCTGGTTCTGCCACCGTTGTCGTAATTCCTTGGCATGCACTTGTGCAGACGCGAGGGCCCCCGCATGTGGGTCTAAAGGGGTGTGAGTCTATGCAGATTCCATAACCACCGGAGGCTGTCCCGGAGCGTCCGCCATGGCGCATTCCTAGGACAAACAGTGGCGAGGTGCCACGTCACCGATGCTGGAGCCATCGCTCCCCCCCCTCATCATCCAGGAGTTTGTGGAGAGTGGCGGGTGCGTAGCTCGCCATTCCCATGAGTTTGGATGTGAGGGGGGACGGTGCCAGCATCCTTTGGAGCCCCCGAGCGTATGCAACCATGGGGGACGCCAGGCCGTAGGGGAACCGAACATACGGTGTTCATGGCGCGGGCAGTACGGTCCCTCTGGATGATCAACGGGAGATAGTAGATAAAGAGTAAAAAACAATATGCATATTACTTACAGCGGGGTTCGGAGTCGATGGAGGGCGCCCCTCCGATGGGTGCCAGAACGAGTGCCTCCTCGTGGAGGTGTAGTATGCTGAGCCGGTCGGTGACAAAGTCCAGGCTTCCGAAGAGGAAGGCCTGGGATGGCTCAAAGACAGGTGGAACCCACATCCCAACGGGTGAGAGTGCGGGAAACTCCAGTGAGCCGAAGCAAATCATAATTGCCTGAGCCCACCGCAGCAAGGGTGGCAGAAAAGTGGGCCATCCGATGACCAAAAAGTGTTGAACGTACAGTGTCTTCCCCATGGATGGCGCCAACTGTCGGTGCAGAAAGTGACCAACAAGTAAATATTTGTAGTTTTGCCACACATTGTGATCGGAGGTGGCCTAGCACTCAATGACATAGGGTTTATACTAGTTCAGGCAACGCGTCCTACATTCAGTTTAAGTCGGTCGGTGACTTTATTTCTGAGCCCTAGGTGCTCGAAGTTTGCAGTAGGGTTACAAACTGAGAAGGAGAAAGAAGGGGTGCGTGAGTGGTCTGGTCGGACTCTAGTCAGAAGGGCCAAGAGTGACAGGAGCTCCTCTATGAGCTAAGTGTTCAAGCGTGTGCTTGAGGCCCAAACCTGGCGGTTCTGTGGTTGTGAGCTAGTGAACTTGATCGATCTGGATTACCTTGTATGAACTTGAATCAACTGAGTCTCTTGGGAGAGAGCGCATCCCCTTTTATAGATGAACGGGATGGCCTGGATTACCTTGTATGAACTTGATCGATCTAGGATTACCTTGTATGCTTCTAAGTCTTGTGGCCCACGCCGGTGGATACAGGATGATGGTAGGCGCCCACAACACTATTGGATATTAGATGCATGTGGGAGGTTACGTCGTCTTTGTTCGAGTATGGCAGATGTTGGTACCTACAAATACTGTTGATGTCCTAGAGGCATGTGAGGAGTTTCACTATGTTCGCTCGGTACGGTAAATCCTGACACCCACAACACTGTCAATGCCTAGGGGCATGTGGGGGGCCTTACCGTATGGGAGTTTAATCGGCTGCCCACAATACTGTAGAGGAAAATGTCAGCGCCTACAACACTGTTTGTGTTAGGGCGGTTGTAGAGTACTATTCCTACAGGTGTACATGGTACAGTCCCTGGTATCGTGGTTTGACTTGAGCGCCTTGCCTTGCTTTCTCCGTTCGTTCCCTGGTCCTTTCCGGGCGGGCGTCCCCGGTCGGTTGGTCCTAGTCAGAGAAGAGTAGTGAGCAGGGTCTTTGCATAACCCAGTCAGAGATGTGGGGTCGAAGTTGGAGGTAGTGCTTTGCTAGGCCTTATGGTCGGAGAGACCGTCCGGAGGTGGCTGGAGACCGAAGCGAGCGCTCGGGTCGGAGAGGTGGGCCGGAGTCGACAAGCGGGAGTTGTTCCTCCTCGGCCAGACCTTCCGATCGGTGACTGGACCGCCCTTCTAGGCCTATTGTTTAGACTCTTGGGCCGGCCCATGAGTTGTGCGCTGTCTGCTTGGGTCGAGCCTTTGTGGAGAAGTCAGGTCCATGAGGGACCCTAGGTTTATGAACCCTAGCACTTAGTATAGCTAGTTTATTATTATGTTTATGCATAAGTACAAAAAGCGCTGTGCTCCAAAGTACATGGGGTGAGTGGTCGACATTGTGTAAGCGTGGTGCTTATATGTTGTTTACCTACGGATACACCCTATATTACGGGCCATGTGGTAGATCGTGGATGTGACACTCCCATTGAGTCCTTTGTAGTCCACTCCCCGAATATAGGTATACAAGTAGGATCTAGTTACGAAGGAAGACAAGCTCTGTTCTTAATATTCCTTAGTAATATCCCTTATGTGTAGATATAAAGATGATCTTAGCCATGATTACTAGGTGTAATTGCACTAATCAATGTATGCTTTGACTTGTAATTAAGAATGACCTAGGAATTATTCCTCTAATATTCTACCTAAACATGCTAATGCCATAGGAAGGAGTACTCTGAGTGACTTATCATTATTGATGATCAATACTTATCATATATATATCTTATCCTTTGACTTACCCCTGTTATGAGTAGAATATTGGTTATGGTTTACTTCTCCATCCATAGTATAAGTTATCAATACCTGTCCATGCTAGACCTTCCATGTGGTAAAATATAAATAACGATACCTGGAATACTCCCTAGGTGAAGTGCTACAATGGTATAATTATCTGTGTACTTGCAGATTCCTTTTCATTCATATATCTTTATATTCTTTCTAGTCACATAAAATGATAAAGAACTACTTCGTATCATTCTAGTAGTGATGCTAGGCAGTACCAACAAGCATCTCTGGCACCATCACTAGGGATGACAACCTAGTAAAGTAATGTTAGGAGATGTAGGTAATTAATAGGTGGCTACTCAAATAAGTGGCAAGTTAATAAATACCAAAAAGCATTTCTAGGCACCGTTGTAGGGGACTAGATTCAACTTTGTTCTTAGTAACGACGCTAAGGAATATGAACACCAAGCCTTTTATGCCATAACCAACCCATGCTAGATTTAGTGAATAAGCATGTTGACAATTGAGCTTCACTAGCATTGAAATCAACCAAGTATAGATTCTCATATCTAAAGCCTTTGTAGATTAAATTAGAGCCATCTACACTTATGATTTCTGCATCATCTACTCCAAATATGCACTTAAATCTAAGATCACATAATTGAGACACGGATAGCAAATTGAAGTTCAAGCTTTCAACTAGCAACACATTGGAAATGCTCATGTCATTGGATATTGCAATCTTACCAAGCCCTTTGACCTTGCCTTTGCCATTGTCACCAAATGTGATACTATCATAACCATTGCTATCATTGGTCTTGATTGAGTTGAACATTCTTGCATCACCGGTCATGTGTTGAGTGCACTCCACTATCAAGAACCCAATGCCTTCCTCTAGCTTTATAATTGACCTACAACAGAAGATGAATTCTTTTTAGGTACCCAAACTTGCTTAGGTCCTTGAAGGTTAGTGACTAAGCTTTTTGGCACCCAAATGGCTTTCTTCTTTGAGCCCACAATTGGTGTACCAACAAACTTAGCTTTCACTCCATTCACACCCTTGGTAAGCAAATAACAAGAATCAAATTTAATTGAGGATACATGAGAGGCCTTGTTCTTGTTCTTGCAATATTGCTCTACATGCCCAACTTGCTTGCATCTATTGCAAAACCGACCATTGCCCTTCATAAAACTAGTCTTGTGAGTTGCAAGGGTCGTCCTGCCTTTCTTGGGGTTATCACTTAATCCCTCTTTATTGAGAGAAAACCTTTGGCTACCCAACCACTTTACCAAGCAGGGCCTCACCACCATAGGCATTTCCTAAGGCACGAGTGAGCTCATTTACCTCCTTCTTGAGGGTTTCATTCTCAACCATTAGTGAGGTATCACATGTGAAACCATCACTACTAGATGAGGTAGAAGTGGAAGTGCTACAAGGAGGGTTAGTGGAACCAACAACAATAGGCTTATAGAATGATTCTTCAATTATGTCACATGTTATGCCTATGTCATTTGTTACAACATGCTCTTTCTCATTTTGCTCATTAAGTAGAGAGGAATGAGCTTTTTCAAGCTTCTTGTGAGCCTTGCCAAGCTCCTCATGGTCTTCCTTTAGACTCTCATGAGATGTATTGAACTCATCAAAGGCTTGCTTAAGCGCTTTAAGCTCCTTACGTAAGTCTTTGCATTCCCTTCTCTTAATGTCAAAATGTTCCTTAGCATCTTCTAATATGTCAAATAGTTCATCTTTAGTTGGTTCATCATCATCACTATCACTTTCATTTTCATTATTTTTTTCATCACACTCATCACCGGATTGTACCTTAGTGGCCTTAGCCATGAAGCATGTCGATGGAGTGTCGAAGAGAGAAGGCTTCTCATTTATAGCAATGCTTGTAAGGGCCTTCTTCTTGGTGGTCTTGTTATCATCACTTGTGGAAGCATTGTTATCCCAAGTGACCACATATGAACCACCTTTCTTCTTCTTCTTGAAGGTCATCTTATCTTTCTTTTCCTTCTTCTCCTTCTTCTCCTTCTTGATCTTCTTGTTGTCATCATCATTGTCACTATTGTATGGGCAATCGGTAATGAGATGATCCTTGCTATAGCACTTGAAGCACCTTCTTGGTTCATCCTTGTTCCTTGATGATGGCTTCTTCCTTCTTGCATGATAGCCATTCTTCATCATGAACTTGCCAAACTTCTTCACAAAGAGAGCCATCTTCTCATCATCTAACTCATCAATGCTCATGTCCTCTTCATCCTCACTTGATGATTCTTACTTTGCCCTTGCCCTTGGATAAAGAACCGGCCTTGAATGCCACACTCTTCTTCTTCTCATCCTTCTTCTCATCTTTCTTCTCCTTATTCTTTTCTTCTTTCTCATCATCATCTCTATATGTGTCATCAGTCATCACATCTCCCAACACTTGGTTTGGTGTCATAGTGTCCGAACTGCTCCTCACTAGCAAAGTGACCAACATGACAAATCATGATGGTAGGCATCTCAAGAACTTATGGGAGAAGTCCTTATCCTTCAATTTCGTACCAACCAAGTGCTTTAAGATCATTGACAAGCACTTGGATCCTATGGAACATCTATGACACACTCTCATCATCCTTCATCTCGAAGCTTCCAAACTTTTCTTTGAGAATATATGCTTTGACGCCCTTCACCGCTTGAGTGCCCTCAAATGATTCCTCCAACTTCTTTCAAGCCTCATGAGCCATCTCAGTGTTCTTAATTTGCTTAAATGTTCTCTCATCCAAGGCATCATGAATAGCACTAAGAGCAATATCATTGCTTTGTAGCAACACACTTCTTCGGCGGCGGTGGGAGCTTCGGCATTGGCAACCTCAATCTTGGTCTCCACCATCTTCCACACCTTTCTATTGATTGACTTGATGTATGTTGTCATCTTAGCCTTCCAATAAGGATAATTGGAGCCATCAAATTAGGGTGGCTTCTTGGTGTTGTTGATTTAAGCCATTTTGACACCGAAGGTTGTTAAGCCTCAAATCATGGTGACCATGGATCTGATACCACCTGAAAGGTCTTAATGGCTAGAGGGGTGAATAGCCTATAAAAATTTCTACAACAACACCTAAGCCAAGTGGTTAGACAATTATGAAGTGAAGCGAGTGTTGCGCTAGCCTACTCAAAATGCAAGACTCATATCCACAATTCTAGTTGCTATGATCTCTATTTCACACACAAGAGGCTAAGTCACTACCACTAAGTTAGTGAGCTCTCAAGGACTAACTAAAGAGCCTCACTAACCACTAGACAAGACACAAGCTAGCTCTCAAAACTAACTACACTAAAGAGATTAGCTATACTAGGAATGTAAATACAAGAGTGAGGAAGTGAAGTTATACCGCTGTGGCAAGAGACAATCAATCAATCACAATGAATACCAATGAAATCCTCGGAGACAAGATGACAATGATTTTTCACCGAGGTTCACTTGCTTACCGGCAAGCTAGTCCCCATTGTGGAGATTCACACACTTGGAGGTTCACACGCAAATAGGCATCACACGCCTAATCCGCAATCGGGTGCCGCACAACCAACACAAGATGAGGATCACACAAGCCACGAGCAATCCACTAGAGTACCTGTTGGCTCTCCGTCGGGGTAAGGTCAAGAACCCCTCATAAATTTCTACAACAACACCTAAGCCAAGTGGTTAGACAATTATGAAGTGAAGCGAGTGTTGCACTAGCCTACTCAAAATGCAAGACTCATATCCACAATTTTAGTTGCTATGATCTCTATTTCACACACAAGAGGCTAAGTCACTACCACTAAGTTAGTGAGCTCTCAAGGACTAACTAAAGAGCCTCACTAACCACTAGACAAGACACAAGCTAGCTCTCAAAACTAACTACACTAAAGAGATTAGCTATACTAGGAATGTAAATACAAGAGTGAGGAAGTGAAGTTATACCGCTGTGGCAAGAGACAATCAATCAATCACAATGAATACCAATGAAATCCTCGGAGACAAGATGACAATGATTTTTCACCGAGGTTCACTTGCTTACCGGCAAGCTAGTCCCCATTGTGGAGATTCACACACTTGGAGGTTCACACGCTAATAGGCATCACACGCCTAACCCGCAATCGGGTGTCGCACAACCAACACAAGATGAGGATCACACAAGCCACGAGCAATCCACTAGAGTACCTGTTGGCTCTCCGTCGGGGTAAGGTCAAGAACCCCTCATAAATACCACGATCGGAGCCGGAGACAATAACATTCCTCCGCTCAACGATCCTTGCTACATCAAGCCGTCTAGGTGGTAGCAACCACCAAGAGTAACAAGCAAAATCCATAGTGAAACACAATCAACAAGTGCCTCTAGATGCAATCACTCAAGCAATGCACTCGGATGCTCTCAAATCTCACTAGATGATGATCCAATCAAGCAAGGTGAGTTAGAGAGAGTTGGCTATGCTCATAAGAGTGTATAGGCAATGCAAATGGCCAAGAGAGTGAGCAAGAGCCGGCCAAACACCTTATATAGGCACCCCCATGAAATAGAGCCATTAGGGTCAAGGGGAGTGCCCTTGCGCACTGACCAGGACACGCCGGTCGAATCGACCGGATGCACCTGCCTCTAGCGTCCGGTCATGCATAACCATCCACTGTGTCCTCGCGATTCATCCTCGGGCATGTGATCCCAACTAGTCACCAGCCTCCCTCGCATGGTTAAGTAATGACCTGACACGTCGTCCCGAAGACCGGACACGCCGAACCACATTAGATCATGCGCGCGCCAAAGCCGCGCCATAACCGGACTCACCGGAGTCCCACCTGACGCTGTGCCTACGCGGAGTCTGGTCGATTCCAGAGAGGTTCCAAAGCCGGCAAAACACGATCAGGACGCGTCCGCTCGAACGTGACCGGATGCACCCCTTGCGTCCAATCCACACTAGCATCGCACACAAGCCTACATCAGGGTACTGTTAGTGCATGACCAGACGCAGGCCCTACGCGTCTGGTCCATACTTCACTCAGCATCCTGACGCCAAACCGTAGCGGCTTAGTCTTGGCTTCTACTGACTGAATGCACGACCAGAGTCCGATGCAGCGTTCGGTCGGTGGAAAACATGCTCCTCCACTTCACCGACTTCACCACCCTTGCTTCAAATATGCTAACCACCAAGTGTATCACCTTGTGCACGTGTGTCAGCATATTTTCACAAACATTTCTAAGGGTGTTAGCACTCACTAGAATCTAAATGCATATGCAATGAGTTAGAACATCTAGTGGCAGTTTGATAACCGTATTTCACAATGAGTTTCACCCCTCTTAATAGTACGGCTATCTATCCTAAATGTGATCACACCCACTAGGTGTCTTGATCACCAAAACAAAATGGCCCTATTGATTTCACCTTTGCCTTGAACCCATTTTGTTTTTCTCTTTCTTCTTTTCCAAGCCCGAGTACTTGATCATAACCATGGCCATCACCACCATCATGATCTCCTATTGTGATAACGTTTCAACACAGCGCCAAAGAGGTGAGGGGCAAAGGAACAGATTACCCCTATCAGAAATCGACTGTCGCGTTCAACGCCACCGCGCGTGGAGGAGGCTGGCGTGGGGAGCATGGAGGAGGCTGACACTGGGGGCATGGAGGCGGCTATGCGGGGGGGGGGGGGGGCATGGAGGAGGCCGGCACACTCAGTGCTCGTCTGCCGGTGGTGTGGGGGCGAGGAGAAGGTGGCCATTGGCGGTGCTGGGGATGACATGGAGGAGCAGAGTTGAGTGGTGAGTGTGACGCATGGGATGAGGGATTGGAGAAATAAACTTAGGGTTAAGGTCCTTAGGGATAGAAAGGAGGTGTGGTGGCCTGGTGGGCTCTTAGCAGGCCGCGGTGGTAACCAGGCCGCCACCGTGCTTACTTTTAAATGTCGGGGCGGGCCGTGTTGCTTAGTGTGCCTAAGTAGCGGCCCAGGCACAACCCTATGCACCGGGCTGGGCTGGCCTGGACTTGCGGAACACCATGTTGTGCCGTGCTTATGCTGGGCCAAAATAGCGGACTTTCGGCCAGGCCAACGGGCTGCGCGCTACATGTACATCTATAAGCGCCTCCCTCAACGTCCTGCTGTGATAACGTTCTACCAGAAGCCAGCAGTCAGTCCAAACTTTTGCTGATATACACCATCGCCAAGGGCGACGGAAACTGAAGCCTCAAACATGGCGTTCACCACCGGCTCATGGATAAGTGGTGACTTATTACAACATGTGATTCAGCTCTATTTGTACATTGCATTCTTAGTCTTATTGAATTGCAAAACCATATGCAAGCCGCATGTTCAAAAGCATAACTTTTCATGAAATAGTACAATAACTACTATACGGATCAAACTGGCCATTATTGAAAACAGGAAACAAGCATCGATCAAAGCTAAGGTTAATCCACTTGATCCCAACAACCTGCCGAGTCCTGCCAGCTGAAGTCACATTCCGGTGCTATGCTCGGGCTCCAGAACATGGCATCATTAGCTGGAGCAGCTGCTGTAGAATCTGAGGTGCTGCAGCTGTTGGTCGACGTTGCTGCGGCACTGGAGGTAGCGGTTCCGGTGCAGTCAAGATACTTAGCGTTCTGAGATCCTGAGCTGATCATGCTCCCTTGACTCTCACTCGGCTCCCGACCAGAATTACTTGTGGGAACAAAGCTCTTATTCGCAGCAAGTGGCATTTCATTAGCTACTTCCTCCAGTTGATCCCACATCTGGTATGCCTGAGTGGCCAACTGCTTCACATGGAACTGCGTTTGAGAACATCACGCAAGGAAATAACATTTAGAGATTCACTGATGAGGTCAAGGCTGCAAATTTTCAGTTACCATATATAAATCAATGTGATTATTGTACGTTACCTGTTGAAGTGGGTACAGTTCTTGCAGAGCAAATGTCTGGTCTCCAATTCTTGCTCCTAGGACCTCTCCTATAGGGTTAAAGGTAATGTCACACCCTACAGTCTTGAAAACATAGCATTTCCGTCCCATGACACACGTTTTTGCATGATTCAGCGTTGCGTTCCATGGCCTATCTGACATGCCGACGAGCTGAAGAACATAGCAATGATTTGAATTCAATAGCATGCATGGATGTATATACAACTCGTGCCTAAATATTTGTATGTGTGTAGAAATATCATGTGTACGAGTTCTTACAGCTTTGAGCTTTTCAGGATCTATAGTGTTAAGCTTCAAGAAGTCCTGGACGTTCCTAATCCCCTCAGACTCCAACCTCTTGTCAATCGGTCCATCTTTTCCAATGTTCTTGAGCCTCCATATGTTGTCAGTCAGCAAAGGAGGATAGTGCTTTTTGTACACTAGTAAAGGAAATGCAAACGTATATATCAACTCTCAAGTATATGATATGAGAAGATATACCAGCGGATTGGTGACGATCGACATGCATTATATTTCTCATAACTCATGGCATGTAAATTATATTTTAAATTCTGAAAATATGCTAATTAACTGCATAAAACATATACAGGTTGGAATCAAACTTACATTCACCTCGATGATCTTTGACGGTGAAGCTGCCACTCACTGCCTCTTTGACTCTTGATCCGAGATGACCCACGGGCATGAGGCGCACACCAATTCGAAACTTCCGGCACCTTATCCAGCTTGAATTGTCAGTGAAGGACACATCATCAATCACAGCCACACCATGGTTGTTCATAGGGACACTGAGTGAGCCCACGAGCAATGGTCTCTTCCCTTCTCTGGCCTTCACAATCGCTGCATTAAACTGGTCAGCCGTATACACATCACGGTTGTCACACTGAAAATCACCATCCAGAACCACCACTTCTAGTCTGACTGATGAAGATCCAAGGTGAATATCTGGTGGTGCGATCATAGAGTTGGTTCTTGTGTCCATGAGCTGGATTTCAATTGGGTTGTTCGCAATATCAACAAGTTTGTTGTTTGTGAAGATTGGTAGCTTGAGCTGCTTAGCAAAGACTAACTTCAGAGGAGGAGGCAGGACATCTGCATCTTGGATGCGTAGAGGAAGAGATCTGATAGAGAATATTTGATCTTGTCAGAATACAGTTGCCAGGTTTAAAGTTACACCTAGCTAGCAGAAACAGATTAGCTAGCTGTGCCTTTTCCTTATTCAGGTAATCTGATTAATTTAGATTTGGATTTGGTTGTTCAATGACATATGAATCCTGCAAACTTAAAGAAAATATCCAGATAATAAAAATAAACAAACGAATTTTCAGATACCTGAGTGGCATCTGATCTTGGTGATGAGAAAACATGTTCTGGATTTCCTCACGCACCTAAGCATAACATTGTATATGAAGTTATTAGCTGAGGTGCACTCCAAAACTCACGGAGATGATGAAATAAATTAGGATCAGTGTATGTTGACACTGAACGCGCGCAAATGTAGCAGTGTTCTCAATATAAACTACAACTTATATATGATGGCATTTGAAGAATCGTTCAGACCAATTTGCATTGTCTTTTGAGGACAATCAGTAGAAAAAAATTATTTCCTCAATCAAGAACTAAGTTTCATACAAATATTTAATGCTAAAAATAAAAGTGATAGACTGTACTGTTGACACATAAAAATGTGCATGCTTCATGTAGTCTTACCACTCTACGAATAAGTGGTTCCAGATTGTGGACTATTTGTTGAATAGTTTCTTGGGCCACAACTCTTCTTACCACACTGCGAAAGGAGTACAGAAATAAAAAATAAGAAAGTTAACCAGCTGGGAAATGAATCTTTGAGAGGGAAGCTAGTAAATGAATATATTGACACATACATACGCCTATATGAGAAACCTCATTAATTTAGTTTCCATTAGAACATGAATTCGAAAATTGGAGTTCATAAGGTGGCCTAATAATTAAAACCAAAGGATACGTTTTCTTGATGTCAAATTGTCAATTAACACAAAGGTAGGGTTAAGTAGCTAGATAGGGTTTCTTCCAGTTAACAGTTACAAATCGTTTTTTCCGTGATTCCATGGATTTGTTTAGTATGGGATTTTGCTCTCTAGTCGTCCTCCACAGGTGGTGAACTGACGATCAATCTATCTCGACTCAAACCGACGAATACATCTAAGTAACCTTGTTCTTTGCGGAGTTCTTCAAACTTTAAACAGAATATAAATAAATGATTGGAGAATTGAACGGGCAGCAGCTAGGGCGCGGCGGATCGATCAGTATATGTGGAGATGAGGCCAAGTACGTAGTTGCAAGGAAACTCGAGTCAACCAAAGCATGCAAAAATGAACTAATTGATGGAGGCGGTGAACTCAAGTAGTTGTTACGCGGTAAAAGCAAGTGGCGCTGGCCGGATCCGCCTACGGCCACGCCTGTGCGGATGATCATCGGCTCCGCCCCCGTCCTCATCCTCCTCCTCGTGGTCCCCGTCGTCGCGCGGCCTCCGCGCTGCCATCTTCAGCTGATTCAACAATCAAGATCTATCAGGGAAGAAGAACAAGAGTTTAGGAGAAGAATTAATCAGCTTAATAGAGGTTGATATGTTTGATTTGTGCTCCAGATGAAACGAGATCGAGGATCGGAGGAGAGATCGAGGAAAGAAGAAGAAGAAGGCTTTTGGTTGCGGCAAAAGCAAAACTAACCTAGCTAGCAGACCGTAGCTAGTACCTGCAGTTTGCGGTCGCCTGAGCTTGCTAATTAAGACACTGATGAGTATTACGTTAGCATATATGCTCGAAAGCAACTCTGCCGGCATAGCATATATATAGCCAGGCAGCCTGGCTCCTAGCTAGAAGTACATTTTCCGGCCGCCGGTCGAAATTAAAGGGCAACGACACGTCAGGAGAACGCGTTCGAGGCAGGCTCCGGGAAGGTGGCCGGAAACCGGCGTCACTCACTAAGTTCATGGCATTGTATGCTTCGATAGATTGCTGGTCATTGGTCATGCTGAGAGCAGAGTGAAGGCCTTGGCTTGGCTTTGCACGCAGCAGGCAGCAGGCAGCAGCAACACCGGCCGGCCTCGGCCTGATCATATGTGCTTTGGGAAGATAGCTAGGCCAGATGCATCACGTAACGTTCGTCAAAAAGTTCTATGGTGGTGAACATCTCGTCTTGCGCGTGTCGCTGCCAGGTGGGACCGGCCGTGAATTCCAAGGCTGGTCGGCTGGTGCGGGCGCAGCTTCCTGGACATGACGACGACTAAGCTGCCGCTAGACTCTGGTTAGTTTGGCCACTTTTCCCGAGTCGGTCGTGCGTGTTCATTCGTACGTGACCAGACCACGACCGGGGTGGACAAACAAGTCTTTGTTGGGCTTTTGCTCGGAAACAAGCTCTCCTCTTGCATTGCTTGCGCACATACGTTTGGCGTTCCTTGCATTGTACAGCAACGAAGAACCTGGTGACTGTGACAAAGAACATATACTACGCAGCTGGTACGTCGTCTTGCTCGGAAGCCACCCATCAGGTACCAGGATCTTGCATGCATTGCTCGGTTACGTTACATCCAAACGTTAGTTTCTTTCTTGAATATATGTATATATATACATTAATTAATGTGCCTTTAATTTCTGTACGTATAAGAATCACCATACTATATAGCTAAGCTAGCTAGCTGGATCGACTGAAAGGGACTAATTTCTACTTACTAGCTAATCTATTTGCAACTTCCGTACCTTCCTGCTATTTTCTATGCACCTTCGTTCTTCCCAATAAGCCAAAAGCAACTCATCACTTCGACTAGCTAGTACCTGGATACATGTTTGTGACAGTTCATCAGAATTTAAAATCCCTTTTGCAACATATAGATATATCTTGTTGTATATATTATTAGCATTGTCATCTTAATTATATTCGCCTCTTTCTGATAGCTTATTCCTCCAATGTTTCTGTAACACCCCGCGTCCAAAACTGCTTATATGGCCCAGCTCCGTACGTGGAACGGACCTACATACGCATAGCATCTCTCTTACACTTTTGTCCTCACTTCGTGTAAAAAGGTTAACCCGGTGGTGCTACATTTGGAACGACAAGGCTTATAAGCTGGCCCTCACCCTCCTAAACTACCAAGGTGGTACTAAACCCACCAACAACAACTCCACATGTGTCACTTGGACTACATAGGCCAACTTCACAACTAGCTACTAATGGGCACTAATCGGCTGGGGTGTTACATTCACCCCCCTTAAGGGCTGACGCCCTCGGCAACTCACCACATATATGTGGCAGATGTCCAGGACCACCCCTTGGTGCACCCCTCTACGGTCACGTGCAGCAAAGGTTGATGCTCTGAATACCATCTGTAACACCCCGCGTCCACGGTCACGTGCAGCAAAGGTTGATGCTCTGAATACCATCTATAACACCCCGCGTCCAAAACAGCTTATATGGCATAGCTCCTCACGTGGAACGGGCCTGCATATGCATAGCACCTCTCTTACACTTTCGTCCTCGCTTCGTGTAAAAGGGTTAATCCAGAGGTGCTACATTTGGAACGACAAGGCTTATAAGCTGACCCCCACCCTCCTAAACTACCAAGGTGGTACTAAACCCACCGACAATAACTCCATATGTGTCACTTGGGCTACATGGACCAACTTCACAACTACTACAGGCTACTAATGGGCACTAAAGGGCTAGGGTGTTACGGTTCCCG
The DNA here is from genome assembly GCF_019320115.1 of Miscanthus floridulus. NCBI lineage: Eukaryota > Viridiplantae > Streptophyta > Magnoliopsida > Poales > Poaceae > Miscanthus > Miscanthus floridulus. The sequence goes on from NC_089587.1 coordinate 126,677,201, forward strand.
TCAGTTAAGTTATTGCACCAACTTTAGAGTACTACATATTGTTACCGTGTTTCAGTTACTGAGCACCATTTTAAAATGAACTGGGGCCATCAAAATTTGAAAACTTTGACCATTGTTATAAACTTAAGGTCTGTTTGGATCATTTAGTCCCTACCTGTTTGGATGGCGGTATTAATGGCCATTAAAGCTGATGTACAAAGACCAACCCTAATTAAAGCTGATGTACAAAGACCAACCCTAATTAACGCACACAGTCTCCTTTCATTTCTCTCTAACTTTTCTCTCTCCTCTCTATTTCTCGCATCTGGATCTCACGGGCGGCGGCTGCTGATGCATCTGGATCTCCTCTCTATTTTAAAATGAACTGAGGCTTCCTCCTCACCGGCTGCGGCGCGCCTCCCCTTCACCAGTCGTGGCGACACCTCCATCCACCCGACGGCGGCATTCCCAGCAGTGTCGACAGCGGCGGCAACGCGAATCTCCTCCACCAGCGACAGCGGCGTGGGTCACCAACTGGCGATGGCGGGCCCCGTCCTCACGCGCATGGCGAGCAGCGACCTAGGCACAACGGTGTTTTGTCGGGAGGGGTAGCGGGTGTCTTTTTGGCCCTTTAGTCCTCTTTAGTCACCCCAAAGGGACTAATGGACTAATGGACTAATCCCTTTAGTCACCCTGTTTGGGTCTTTATGGACTAAAAGGGGACTAAAAGGGGGTGACTAAACTTTAATCACCTGGATCCAAACAGGCCCTTAATTGCTAATATCTTAATACTAGAGGGATACCTTGTTTTTTGTTGCTAGACTTTCTTAGAAATAAAATTGTTGCATATGTATGAGTTGGACTAACATGTTATTTCATGAAATTGGGCAAAGGTAATATTATAAATTAGCGGCCTCCAATGAAGCCTCCTTGTTAATCTTCGTGAGGGTTGAAAACAAGACGATAATTATCCGTTCGTCCATAAAGGGGGTTTAGACTTTATTCCACTAGTTGTCTCAATTTACCAAACCTAACATAAGGCTTTCACTTAGGTAGGATCTAATCATCATCACATCATAAGAAGATGCCATTGGATATATTATGTTTTTTAAAATTTACCTAACTGTGCAATTATAAAGAAAAGTCAAAAAGTAACCCTCTAATTTCATATATAATAAATTATCCACCCATAATATTATAAAACATAACTTAGAACAACCCCCTAAACTATTACCCATAATGTCACTATAAAAGATAATACAAAATCACCACCTAAATTTTCATCGAATTATTCACCTTTGTAATTATAAAAGATAATGCAAAGTAACCCCTCCATATTTACCCTTTTGAAAGATAATATAAAGTGTCTCCTTGAATTTATATCTAAATTACCCATACTGACGTAATAAATGTGCCAACATATTACATATATTAAAATAAGCATAAATCACTACGTTAAGACACGCAATCACTGTCGAACCATCACTGCTGATTATGGTGGAGCCGACTGTGACAAGTATATCACTGTCGGTTCATGACATCAACCGACAGTGATAGCACAACCAGCAGTGATATGTGGCCTATCACTACCGGTTCATGGCTCCAACCAGCGTTGATATACATGGTACTATCACTGCTGGTTGAAGTCACGAACCGGTAATGATAGCATGTTTTGCACAAAAAAATTCTTAACGTTTTCATATGGCATCGGGTTAAGATAAACTTTATTTCAAAATTGTAGAGTTTAAAGAGCTGTAAAACTTTGTGGTCGACAACTTTTTGTATTGAGATGGTTTACAAGTCCAAATATGCAATATAATTTCTCAAATCAGATTTGGGATGATTTACAATGTCGAATGGAGATGAAGTCGACTTCAAAGTTGTACTACTCGACGAGATCTATAACTTTGCAGTTAACAACTTTTTTATTTGAGATCATTTGTGGTGTCAAATATGCAATATAAGATTTAAAATTATTTAGTTAAAAGAATAGCGCCAGCTATGTAATTACATGTGACACGTAGTTTAGTTGGTATGCACTAGAGGGAACGTTAATGTCCAGTTGCTGGAGCGCCTACGTGCCACCACATAGAAAAAAATAAGTATGCACACATTAGGATAAATATTTACTATCAAGTGTAAAAAATATTTCCATAACAAACCATGTACCATGCCACATTTGAAATTCTATTATTACTCAAGGATAATAGATTGAAGTTATTTAGATATGTTTATATACTTTGACTAAATTATTGTGTCATATCAATGTTGGAAATTTAATTTAAGCACTTTATATTTTTATAAAATAATACTATTATATTTATAATCATTCAATGTAGCAAATTCAACATCTTGAGTGATGTGGTGTAAGCTAAAACAATTGTTTTGCGCTATTGTAGTAACTAAGATTGTAGTTTAGGACCAATAATTTATTTTTGACAAAATATAAAATCAAGGTTTTGAATAAATTATACAATAATAACTAGAGTTTCAACTTAAATGGGGCTATAAAGTTACAACAAATAATAAGATCAAAATTAAAATCCAAAATATAGATTCATGATCTCATGTAAAGGAATGCAATGAGAACTAAAATAACTCAAGCTTAGGTTTCAACTAAATACATAAGGCATGTTTGGTTGCCCGCATCAACCTATGTCCATGCTTATGTAATGTAGTTTACCCATATTTGGTTGCCCACAGAGGAACTTATGCAAACTTGTATGGTGTTAAAAGCAAGTTCAATGCAACATTAGCTACCACGTCGATCTGGTCATATTATTAGGTGATGTAATTTTTGCAATATGGTGGGGCACACAAAAATAAAATCTCCTCACTTCCCCTATCTCTACTAGAACATTAGATATCTTCATGTCACACAATGTGAGCAACGAAACACAATCTTACCAAACATAGTTTGCATATGCAAGACAACCAAACACCAAGATATTGCATATGTTTATGTTTTCTTTGGGTGCTGCACAAGATCTAATGCAAGCTAAGGCTAATGTAAACAACCGGTCACACATATTGAAGACCCACTAAGATGCAATGCAAAAAATGATAACATATATCTTAATATTACTAACTAGAGGTCCTCAACAGAGACTCCATGTTGATTCTTACATGATGCATTAGACAAAAGATAAATCCATCATTATGAGAAAAAACATAAATAAACCCTAATCTACATCCAAACTACTTACCTATGTTGTTAGAAAAGATAATTTAAAGTAACATCTAAATTTTCTTTTAAATTATTGAAAGCGCTAGTTTGGTTTTGGATAATTGATGAAACCTAGTTGGACTCATCCTTTCATCTAAGTGTGTGACCAGATAGGATGGTCCAATCCAAGTGGTGAAACAAGATGAAGTCCATGGTGATGTTGGTGGACATGTGATGATGGTGATCAAGCTCTGGGACTTGGAAAAGAAGAAAGAGAAAAACAAAAAGGGCTCAAGGCAAAGGTGCTATCAATAGGGCCTTTTTGTTTTGGTGATCAAGACACTATAGAGAGTGTGATCACATTTAGCATAGATGGTCGTACTATTAAGAGGGGAGCTCTTATCGGACAACTCGATCATCTAGTGCCACTAGGTGTTGAAATACTTGCATTGCAATTTAGGCTTAGTGCACATTCGGTGAGAAAGTGATTAACCTTTGAAAATGATGGTGAAAATGCTAACACACTTGCATGTGATGGTGAAACACTTGGAGTGTTAGCACATTTACAAAAGTGGTGAAAAAGGTGAAGAAAAGGAAGCATTGTCGGGCTCGGGGCGCTGCCACAGGGGAACCGCCATGCCCTATCCAGCGCACCGCCACCCCTATGGCAGTGACGGCAGAGGAGGCCGAAACTAGGGTGCTCTAGTGGGGCACCGCCACCCTGTCCAGTGGCACCGCCACCCCTAGGGCGGTGCCCACCTGGACCCACCAGAGAAGAGAGTGTGAGGCGACCACCGGAACGACCGGTGTGCACCGCCATGCGTAGGGCGGTGCACCGCCCCTAGCACCGCCATGGGTGTCCGGTGGCACCACCATAAAAATCCAGAGAGCGGGGAAAAACGGGGAGGTCACCTCCACGGGCACCGCCACCTTGAGGGCGGTGCACTGCCTCTTTTCTCCAAAGACTTGGTCTCTCGGGCAGCTGGTTGGGTGGTCACCACCACCCAGGGGCGGTGCCACCGCTGCCTGTCTGGTGCTCGCCTGCGAGTCAAACTAGACATTGGGTCGACCGTTGGAGGGCACCGCCACCCCTAGGGCAGTGCCACCACCGTCGTGTCCGGTGCCCTCATAGAAAGCTGCTCCAAAGGGGTAATGGCTCTATTTGCTTGTGGGCTTATAAATAGAGCTAGTGGCCAGCCTCAACCACTCTCTTGGCACTTCTAACAGTTGCATACATCATTTGAGAGCTGAGCACACCACTCCACTCACTTGCACACTTGATTTCATCATCTTGAGTGATATTGGAAAGCCACTAGTGTATTGCTTAGTGTTCTAGCATCTTGTGTCACTAGTTGGGCGATTTGAGTTGGTGGAGATCTTGTTACTCTTGGTGTTTGCCGACACCTAGATGGCCCAGTAATTGGTGGATCATCGAGCGGAGGAAGGTGATTGTCTCTGGCTCCGATCATTGTGATTGTGAGGAGTTCTTGTGCCTTCCCCGGTGGAGCACCAAAGGCAACTCTAGTGGATTGCGCATGGCTTGTGTGATCCTCATCTTGTGTTGGTTGTGCGGCACCCGGTTGTGGGTTTGGCATGTGATGTCAATTAGCGCGTGAACCTCCAAGTGAGTGAATCGCCAAAATGAGGACTAGCTTGCCGGCAAGCAAGTGAACCTCGGTAAAAAATATTGTGTCATCTTGTCCGAGGATTTCATTGGTTATCTTGTGATTAATTGGTTTTCATCTTGTGATTGGCTCAATTCCTCGACACGGCGGTATAATCATCACATCCCCTCTCTTGTACTTACATTTCTAGTGTTGCTACGCTCTTTAGTATAATTAGTTTTGAGAGCAAGCTTGTGTCGGGTCTAGTGGTTAGTGAGGCTCTTTAGTTAGCCTTTGAGAGCACACTAACTTAGTGTAGTGACATAGCCTTTATGTGGATAGAGACTATAGATACTAGAATTGTGGTAGGTGGCATGCATTTTTAGTAGGCTAGTGCAACTCTTGCTTTGCCATTTAATTGTCTAATCTCTTTGCTAAGTGTTGTTGTAGAAATTTTCAATAGGCTATTCACCCCCTCTAGCCATTAGGACCTTTCAAGTGGTATCGAGTCATGGTCACAGTGATTTGAGGCTTAACAACCTTCGGTGTCAAAATGGCTCAAATCAACAACACCAAGAAGCCACCCCAATTTGATGGCACAAATTATTCATATTGAAAGTCTAGATGACCACACACATCAAGTCAATCAATAGAAAGGTGTGGAAGATGGTGAAGACCAAAATTGGGATAGCCGATCCAGGAGAATCCCACCATGGCCGAAGAAGTGCTACTCCAAAAGAATGATATTGCTCTTAGTGCTATTCATGATGCTATTGATGAGAGAACATTTAAGCAAATCAAGAACATTGAGATAGCTCATGAGGCTTAGAAGAATTTGGAAGAATCATTTGAGGGCACCAAGGCAATAAAGGGTGCAAAGGCATAAATTCTCAAGGAGAAGTTTGCTAGCTTCAAGATAAAGGAAGATGAGAGTGTGCCGAATATGTTCCATCGGATGGAGGTGCTTGTCAATGATCTCAAAGCACTTGGTGAGAAAGTGGAGGACAAGGACTTCTCTCATAAGTTCTTGAGATGCTTACCCGCAAGATTTGGCATGTTGGTCACCTTGCTAGTGAGGACCGGTTTGGACACAATGACACCTAAACCAAATCTTGGGAGATATCATGATCGATGATGCATATAGAGATGATGATAAGAAGGAAAAAAAGAAGGAGAAGAAAGATGAGAAGAAGGATGATAAGAAGAAGAGTGTGGCATTCAAAGCCACATCATCCAAGGGCAAGGGCAAGCAAGACACATCAAGTGAAGATGAAGGCTCATTCTCTTGGGATGATGATGATGATGAGAAGATGGCTGTCTTTGTGAAGAGATTTGGCAAGTTCATGGTGAAGAAGAGCTATCGTGCTAGAAGGAAGAAATCTTCATCCAAGAATAGGAAAGAATCAAGAAGGTGCTTCAAGTATGGAAGCAAGGACCATCTTGTTGCTCAATGTCCATACAATAGCAACAATGATGATGATGACAAGAACAACAAGAAGAAGGACAAGAAGGAAAAGAAAGAGAAGAAGGACAAGATGACCTTCAAGAAGAAGAAGAAGAATAAGAAGGGTGGTTCATATGTGGTCACTTGGGATAGTGATGCATCCTCAAGTGATGATGATAATAGTGATGATGACAAGATCCACCAAGAAGAAGGCTCTTGCAAGCATTGCTATCAATGAGAAGCCTTCTCTCTTCGACACTCCATCATGCTTCATGGCTAAGGCCACTAAGGTACAAACTTGTGATGATGGATGTGATGAGGAACATGATAATGAAAATGAAAGTGAAAGTGATGATGATAAACCAACTAAAGATGAACTACTTGACATGTTAGATGATGCTAAGGAGTATTTTGACATTAAGAGAAGGGAATGCAAAAACTTGCATAAGAAACTAAAAGCCCTTAAGCAAGCCTTTGATGAGCTCAATGAATCTCATGAAGCGGCTAGAGGAAGCCCATGAGAAGCTTGGCAAGGCTCACAAGAAGCTTGAGAAAACTCATTCCTCTCTACTTAATGAGCAAAGTGTGAAAGAGCATGTTGAAACATGTGATGTAGGCTTGTGATATAATTGATGAATCATTCTATAAGCCTACCATTGTTGCTTCCACTAACTCTTCTTGTAGCACTTCCACTTCTACCTCATCTAGTAGTGATGGTTTCACTTGTGATGCCTCACTAATGGTTGAGAATGAGACCCTCAAGAAGAAGGTTAATGAGCTTACTCGCGCCTTAGGCAAAGCCTATGGTGGTGAGGACTGCTTGCTTATGTGCTTGGGTAGCCAAAGAGCTTCTCTCTACAAAGAGGAATTGGGCTATACCCACAAGAAAGGCAAGGCGGCCTTTGCTCCTCACAAGACTAGTTTTGTGAAGAACAATGGTCGGTTTTGCACTAGTTGCAAGCAAGTTAGTCATATAGAGCAAAAGTGCATGAAAAAGAAGTCTCAAGCCAATGTATCCTCAATTAAGCTTGATTTTTTCTATGTGCTTACTAAGGGTACAAATGGTGTGAAGGCTAAGTTCATTGGTGCACCATGGATGAGCTCAAAGAAGAAAGCTATATGGGTGCCAATGAGCTTAGTCACTAACCTTCAAGGACCCAAGCATGTTTGGGATACCTAAAAAGAATTGATCTTCTTTTGTAGATCAATTATAAAGCTGCAGGAAGGCATTGGGTTCTTGATAGTGGGTGCACTCAACACATGACCAGTAATGCAAGAATGTTCAACTCAATCAATACCAATGGCAATGATGGTTATGATAGTATCACATTTGGTGACAATGGCAAAGGCAAGGTCAAAGGGCTTGGTAAGATTACAATATCCAATGACATGAGCATTTTCAATGTGTTGCTAGTTGAGAGCTTGAACTTCAATTTTCTATCTGTAGCTCAATTGTGTGATCTTGGATTCAAATGCATATTTGGGGTAGATGATGTAGAGATCATAAGTGTAGATGGATCTAACTTGATCTTCAAAGGCTTTAGATATGAGAATCTATACTTGGTTGATTTCAATGCTAGTGAAGCTCAATTGTCAACATGCTTGTTCACTAAGTCTAGTATGGGTTGGTTATGGCATAGAAGGCTTGATTATATTGGAATGAAATAATTGAATAGATTGGTTAAGCATGACTAAGTTAGAGGCTTGATAGATGTTGTGTTTGAGAAGGATAAGCTGTGTTGCTCTTGTCAAGCCGGCAAACAAGTTGGAAACATCCATCCTAAGAAAAGCATAATGAGCACTAGCAAGGCATTTGAGTTATTGCACATGTATTTATTTGGGCCAACACAATACACTAGCATCGGTGAAAACAAATATGGCTTTGTGATAGTGGATGACTATACAAGATACACTTGGGTATTCTTTCTAGTGGATAAGAGTGATGTGTTTGCAACTTTAAAATCATTTGTCAAGGGCATTCACAATGAGTTTGAAACAACCATCAAGAGAGTTAGAAGTGACAATGGTAGTGAGTTCAAGAACACTAGAATTGATGAGTTGTGTGATGATTTTGTAATTAGACATCAATTCTCGGCCAAGTACACTCCATAATCAAATGGCCTGGTTGAGAGGAAGAATAGAATCACTCATTGATATGGCATGGTCTATGCTTAGTGAGTACAATGTGAGTCAATCCTTTTGGGTTGAAGCAATCAACACGGCTTGCTATTGTAGCAACAGCCTCTATTGTTACCCCTTGAAAGAGAAGACACCATATGAGCTCTTGAATGGTAGAAATCCCAACATTGCATATTTTTGGGGGTCTTTGGATGCAAATGCTATATCTTGAAGAAAGGCACTAGATTGAGCAAGTTTGACAAGAAATGTGACGAAGGATTCTTACTTGGATACTCAACCACTAGCAAAGCATATAGAGTTTAGAATTTGGCAAGTGGTACTCTTGAAGAGGTGCATGATGTTGAATTTGATGAAACCAAGGGTTCTCAAGATGAGAATGAGAATCTTGAAGATGTTTGAGGCATTCAACTTTCAAATATCGTGAAGAACATGGATATTGGTGAATTTCAGGCCTAGGCAAGTAATTGATGATGAAGATGATCAAGTGCAAGTGCTCTCTAACTCAAATGTACAAGATGATACAAATCAAGCAAGTTCAAGTGGCTCTCATGACAATGTGCAAGATCAAGTTGCTAGTACATCACCTCAACCCAATGATCAAGCAAGTGCAAACAATGTTCCAATACTCCAACCAACTCATATTGCAAGGGATCATCTATTGGACAATATAATTAGAGATATTTCTAGAGGTGTGCAAACTAGATCAAGATTGGCTTTATTTTGTGAGCATTTCTCATTTGTGTGATACATTAAACCAAAGAAGATAGAAGAAGCATTGAAGGATGTTGATTGGGTGAATGCAATGCATGAAGAATTGAACAACTTCACAAGAAATCAAGTATGGGAGTTAGTGAAAAGACCAAAGGGACACAATGTGATTGGAACCAAATGGGTCTATAGAAATAAGCAAGATCAAGATGGGATAGTAGTAAGGAATAAAGCAAGATTGGTAGCACAAGGCTATACACAAGTTGAAGGTCTTGACTTTGGAGAAACATATGCCCCGGTTGCTAGATTAGAAGTAATTAAAATCTTGCTAGCCTATGCTTGTGCCCACAACATCAAGCTCTATCAAATGGATGTCAAGAGTGCATTTCTCAATGGCTACATCAATGAAGAAGTATATGTTGAGAAACCGCTCAGTTTTGAAGATGATAAGAAGCCCAACCATGTGTACAATTTGAAGAAGGCATTGTATGGCTTGAAGCAAGCACCTACAGCATGGTATGAGAGGTTGAGGGACTTCCTACTCTCAAAAGGGTTCATGATGGACAAGGTTGACACCACTCTTTTCACCAAGAAGATTGGTAAAGACTTGTTTGTGTTGCAAATCTATGTTGATGATATCAATATTTGGATCAACCAATCAAGATTTTTGTCAAGAGTTTGGGAAGATGATGGCTAATGAGTTTGAGATGTCCATGATTGGAGAGTTGAGTTACTTCCTTGGTCTTCAAATCAAACAATTGAAAAATGGTACATTTGTGAATCAAGGCAAGTACATCAAAGACATGCTCAAGAAGTTGGGCATGAATGAAGCAAAGGCCATTAGCATACCAATGGGAACAAATCAAAATTTGGATAGTGATGCAAGTGGCAACATGGTGGATCAAAAGTTGTATCAGGTCTATGATTGGAAGCCTACTCTATGTGACCGCATCAAGGCCGAATGTCATGTTTAGTATGTGCATGTGTGCAAGATTTCAAGCCTCACCAAGAGACAGTCATTTGAAGGCTACAAAGAGAATATTGAGGTACTTGAAGCATACACAAAATGTTGGTTTGTGGTATCCTAGAGGAACAAAGTTTGAACTTGTTGGATATTCAGACTATGACTATGCGGGATGCAAGGTTGAAAGGAAGAGCACCTTGGGCACATGTCAAGTGTTGGGAAGATCACTTGTTTTACGATCATCAAAGAAACAAAATAGTGTTACATTATCAGTCGCCAAAGCGGAATACATATCCGTTGGTAGTTGTTGTGCACAAATTCTTTAGATGAAGGCCACCTTGAATTACTTTGGAATCAAGTTCAAGAAAGTGCCATTGTTGTGTGACAATGAAGAGTGCAATCAAGCTAACCAACAATCTAGTTCAACATGCAAGAACAAAGCACATTGATGTCTGACACTATTTCATTAGAGATCATCAACAAAAAGGGGACATTTGCATTGAGAGTGTGGGCACCAAAGATCAAACCAAGTTAAATATCTTTGGCAAGTGTTCTAGATTGAACCAAATTTGGAAAAATAATCCTCACCCCCATTGATTTACTTTGATAATCTTAATCTATCTAAAATTGAACCTTTGTGGTCATTGATGACAAAGGAGGAGGATACATTTGAATGTACATTCACACATGCTTGCTTGCATTTGAAAAGTTTAAATTCAATATACATGCTTGTGTGGTGTATGTTAGTTGTAAGTTTGATTGATGAAATGAAAACTAGCATGCATAGGTTTAGTAACTAGACTTGATTTTATAATGTAAAAATTAGATCCTTGCTTCTAATGTTGATCTCACGGGGTATTCTAGTTTTTGTATATGTCTAGCTACTAATGGTGCTAAGGATGGTATATTGGTGTACTCCTGATTGGTATCATGCTTCAAAGGTCCATTTCTTATACCTTAGCATCATTTGGTAGAAATTACTCTCCCATAACTATAATCTATACATATGTGCAAGCTTCAAATCCAAACTCTTAGCACATATGTAGGGGGAGCTAATGCTACCAATGGGGGTTCATGAAACTTGTCCAAATCCTTTTACACATGGTAAATATGCTTGGGCAAGCAACATGGATTCATTTGAATTTATTTCATATCTTTGTGAAGGTTGTCATCAATTACCAAAAAGGGGGAGATTGAAAGCCCTAGTTTGGTTTTGGATAATTGATGAAACCTAGTTGGACTAATCCTTTCATCTAAGTGTGTGACTAGATAGGATGGTCCAATCCAAGTGATGGAGCAAGATGAAGTCCATGGTGATGTTGGTGGACATGTGATGATGGTGATCAAGCTCCGGGACTTAGAAAAGCAGAAAGAGAAAAACAAAAAGGGCTCAAGGCAAAGGTGATATCAATAGGGCCTTTTTGTTTTGGTAATCAAGATACTATAGAGAGTGTGATCACATTTAGGATAGATGGCCGTACTATTAAGAGGGGAGCTCTTATCAGACAACTCGATCATCTAGTGCCACTAGGTGTTGAAATACTTGCATTGTATTTTAGGCCTAGTGCACGTTCGCTGAGAAAGTGATTAACCTTTGAAAAATGATTGTAAAAATGCTAACACACTTGCACGTGATGGTGAAACACTTGGAGTGTTAGCACATTTGCAAAGCTGGTGAAAAAGGTGAAGAAAAGGAGGCTGTTGTCAGGCTTGGGGTGCTGCCACAGGGGCACCGCCATGCCCTATCCGGTGCACCACCACCCCTGTGGTGGTGACCGACAGAGGAGGCCGAGAGTGTGGTGTTCTGGTGGAGCACCACCACCCTATCTGGTGGCACCGCCACCCCTAGGGCGGTGCCCACCAGGACCCTGACAGAGAAGAGGAAGAGCGAGGCGGCCACTGGAGCGACCGGTGTGCACCACCATGCATAGGGCGGTGCACTGCCCCTGGCACCACCATGGGTGTCCGGTGGAACCGCCATAAAAATCTAGAGAGCGGGGAAAACTGGGGAGGCCACCGCCGCCCTGAGGGTGGTGCACTACCTCTTTTCTCTAGAGACTTGTCTCTCAGGCAGCAGGCTGGGTGGTCACTGCCACCCTAGGAGCGGTGCCACCGCCGCCTGTCCGGTGCCCACCTATGAGTCAAACTAGCCATTGGGCCGACCATTGGAGGGGCACCGCCACCCCTAGGGCGGTGCCACCACCGCCGTGTCTGGCCCTCGCAGAAAGCTGCTCACTACTAGATTTTGACCCTATTGCTACTTGATGCCATTTGCATCACCACAAATTGTGTTGTAATAGGGGTGTGTTTTGCCACTTTTGTTCAAAAAGGTGGCAAGAGGGGGATTGTCTTGCCACAAAAATAGTGCATTGCAATTTTTACGTTTGGCGTTGCAAGAAGTGAGACCTATAGCAACCCTTTTTTGAAAAGTGTTGCTATTGGTTAATAATATTGCCATGATGACATATAGTTGCATTAGTATTGATTGGCGTTGCAACTGTCTGATGCTCTTGCAACCAAATATAATAATATTGCTATTGCTTGAAATTATTGCCACAGTGTTGTTGGGTTGTAATATTTCTCATGACCATTGCAATAGGTAGACCATGTATTACAACTAAATTTCTAAGGCGATGTAATAGTTTGTTGCTATTGCCACAGTTTTTGTTGGTTGTAATATTTCTCACGACCATTCCAATAGGTAGCTGTTTATTGCAACTAAATTTCTAAGGTGATGTAATAGTTTGTTGCTATTGCCATAGTTTTTGTTGGTTGTAATATTTCTCATCACCATTGCAATAGGTAGTTGTTTATTGCAACTAAATATCTAGAGTGAGACAATAGTATGTTGCTATTACTATGGTTGTGTTTGGTTGCTATAATTTATAGTATCATTGTAATATGTTGCTGTAGGAAACACCTCTGATTAGTGGCCTTTCGGTATAGCAGAAGGGCCTAGGCCTGCAAATGAGTCATCTGAACCAGCAGCTTACGAGAACTGCTATCGCGCTCCTCAACTCCTAACGCCTATCACCAGTGGAAAATGGCGCGACGACGCACGGTGCGATGCCCACATCGATCAATCAAGGGTTCAGTCCGATCCTCCAGCGAGAGAAGGGGAAGTGCCACGGCCTCATGTCGTTGTTGGCTCTTAACGATACGCGCGGTGAGCAACAAGTCATTTTCTATTGCCACAGGTGTGTTTAGTTGCTATAATTTCTAGTGTTGTTGTAATCATGCTGTTGTAGGAAACTCCTTGATCCTCCGGCGAGAGAAGGGAATCCTCCAGCAAGAGAAGGGAAAGTACCTCATCACTGCTGGCTCTTGATGACACGTGCACAGTGAGCTAGTTTATGGCCACACCGACTACTGGCTACTTTAATTTGATTTGCTAGACGTATTTAGCATGAAAAGATGGGCTTTCAGCTTGAATTTCTTATCTACAATTTTGGTGGGAATATGATATATGATATAGAGAGCAAATGTTATGCATTTCTAACTTTCGTACAAAAAGTAAAAATAGATTCTGACCACATCCTATAAGTTCATGTAACATTGGTCTATGGGAATTGAAAAAGCAAAGATCAGTGTTGAAAAATCTAGACATATATAACACAGGCTAGAATAGAAATAGTTACATTCGTTTAGAATCCTAGTTTAAGTGTCTGGCGTATCAATGTGCAATGCTACACACCACCCAACGTGTTGCATTGTGCAGGCCATATCACCTTTGGACTCTTGAAATCATACCTTTCCTGCAAACAATGAAGCACAATAAACACATGGAATAAAGATTTGGCAATGTCAATATAAACAGAAGTGTCAATATGTCTCTCCAACAACATAGATCCATATAGGTATGCACAATTTGGAAAATTATACTCTAGTTAAAACCCTACCTACTTTGTTAAACCACGAAGATACATGTTGCAAGCAATAAAAGCATGTGAATTCCATGAAAAATTTGAACATGTACATGATAATGATGAGACGTGTGCACAAAAAATATGTGTTATATGTACTATAATTAACCTTTGCTTGATGCTAGGGTTGTCTTCACCTGTATGGACATCCCCCAATGAGAACATAGAATAGTACACAAAAGTAGAACAAAGACTACAAAAAAATGCAGGAATGATCTCGATAAGCAGCCTTGGATGGCTAAATTTACAAAGAATTGTGAAACAACCTCTATAGCCCCATACAACAATTCTATGTTCTAGGCAAAAGACAGATTCACACCTTGTAGCCCAGCAATTCCAGAAGGGTTCACCAAAGCACAGGAACTATGGTTGTTCACTAACCACTAAAGCACAAGATTAGCCAAAACAGAGAACCGCACATATTAGAGATCAAAGAAAATTTGAGGGGAAAGGATTTATCTTTCCTGTCTATAGGAAAGGAAGTTGAATCTTCCTTTTTGTATTGTCATCATGTATCCTTACACATATTCTTCGTTAGCACATGACTGAACCAAGCAATCAATCAAGTAATGGCAATTAAGAAAACATATCTAAACTACAGGTATCATCCCAAAAATGACAGTGAAGCTGCGTGGAGCCCAAACCATTTAATTAAATGATGCTAGAACACAATGGATGTTATGCATGATGGATCCAACAATGGTAACCAATATCAAATAATTAGGTGCTCACTTTCACTCAGGCGGACTGAATTGGTGTTCTAATCAAGCAGGGTGCTTGAGGCCACCTAGGTAGAGGGCAGGGCACTAGGCACAATAGTCAGTACAGGTAGTCTATACTCATACATAGAAGGAAGTGGAATCAGAAAAACTTACTGAGGTAAAGTACAGCAAAGAAAAACATAAAAAATAGATGAAAAAATATAGATCAGTACAGCAAGTCAACAATTTCCACTTGGGAGAGAAAATCCTATAATACCTATAATGTATCAAAGAGAGAGCAGGGAGAAAATACATTTCAACTTATTATGGCTGGTGAAAGGATCAAGATGCCCAAGAGGGGGGTGAATTGGGCTAATTCTAAATTTCTTTGCAATAATTAAACTCTACGGTTAGCCCAATTAACCCCTTATGCCTTGAAAGTGTTTCTATTGATCTAACGCAGAAAAGTTTAGCACCCTAAGTTCTAATCCTACTCTAGCATGGCAATTCTAGGAATGTAAATGACAAGAATTGAATTGCTCAAAGTAAAGAGAGAAGGAGGAACGTGGCGATGTTTTGCCGAGGTATCAGAGAGTCGCCACTCCCCACTAGTCCTTGTTGGAGCACCCGCGCAAGGGTGTAGCTCCCCCTTGATTCGCGCAAGGATCAAGTGCTCTCTACGGGTTGATTCTTCGACACTCCATCACGGTGAATCACCCACAACCACTCACAACTTGAGTTGGGTCATCCACAATCTCCCTCGGATGTTCACCAAGCTCTCCAATCACCACCAAGTCGTCTAGGTGATGGCGATCACCAAGAGTAACAAGCACGAACTCTCACTTGACCATGACAAGCCTAATGAGAAGGGTGGATGCGCACTTTGCTACTCTTGATCTCACTAATGAGGGCTCTCTTTGGGATTCTCAAATCTCAATCACCTCACTAGGACCTTCCTCTTCTTGGCACTCTCAAAGGTGTTTCTCAACTGTTGGAATGAGCAAAAGTAACCCCACCCATGAATGGAGGAAGTATTTATAACATGGGCTGAAAAACAAACCATTATGTGCCTCTGCAGGGTGACTGGACGCTCCGATCATGTTGACCGGACATGCCGGTCAGTTCACACCGAACTCCAGTGTTTACAGTGTGACCGGACGCGTCCGATCACAATTTTCCCCCTCTAGAACCTTACTGGAGTCGACCGGACGCTGGCCCTCAGCGTCTGGTCACTTGACCTCTCAGCGTCCGGTCGCAACAGACAAAAATATCTCAGTCAAATGAACTGACCAGACCCTAAGCTAGTGTTGGTCTGAAAGCATCTAGGCCCCTAGTTGGATTTCGGTGATTAATATCAATACAAGGTTACTATGACTAACGTGTGTTTTGCAGAGGCAATTAAGTTAGGTCATGGTAATAGAGATCGATTGGGCAATCGAGGTAGTCATGCCCCTACGATGGAAATCATTTCAGTTTTCAAAGGATGGACGACAAGGTTAAGGATGACTAGTTCTAAGTGTCGATTGGAGTTGGAGTGACACTTAGAGTAGTTTAGGACTTTGTTTTTCCTTTTGCCGTACTATTAAGGGGGGTATGGATGGGTAGCTTGACCTAGGTGAGTCTAGTGAGTTAGGTGTGGTGCACACTTGTTTAAACTAGCTCTAGGTAGCTCCTATGAATGCCTAAGATCCTTTGGAGCAAACTTCATTCACATATGATCAAGAGTTGGAAGTGAATGGAGGGTCAAATGCTGACCGGACGCTGGCTCCAGTGCGACCGAACACTGGCCGTAGGGTCTGGTCAGTTCATTTGATCAACAGACTATGTTCGGTGCGACCAGACGCTGGAGGGGTCAAGTGACCGGACGCTGAGAGGCAGCGTCCGATCGACTCTAGTGAGGTTCCAGAGAAGGGAATCTATGACTGGACGCGTTCGGTCAGTACTGACCGGACCCTGAGGGTTCAGCATCCGGTCGAGTCCAGTAAGCATCTAGTGAGGGTTTCATGCAACCGGACGCGTTCGGTCAGTAGTGACCGGACCCTGCCAGCGTCCAGTCAATACTTTTTCACTGGCTCACGGGTTGAACTAACCGAAGCGTCCGATCAACATGACCAGAGCGTCCAGTCACCCCGCAGAAGCTCATAACGGTTCGTTTTTTAGGGTGCCTTATAAATAGAAGCTCCACTCATGTGTGGAGTCACTTTTGCTCATTCCAACAGCTGAGAAACATGTTTGTGAGTGCCAAGAAGAGCAAGGTCCTAGTGAGGTGATAGAGATTTGAGAATCCAAGAGAGTAGCCTCATTAGTAAATCAAGAGTAGCAAAGTGTGCATCCATCTTCTCATTAGGCTTCACGTGGTCAAGTGAGAGTTCGTGCTTATTACTCTTGGTGATCGCCATCACCTAGATGGCTTGGTGGTGATTGGGAGCTGGGTGATCACCTGGCGGAGGTTGTGGGTGACCCAACTCAAGTTGTGAGCGGCTTTGGGTGATTTGCCGTGATGGAGTGTCGAAGAATCAACCCATAGAGAGCACTTGATCCTTGCGCAGATCAAGGGGGAGCTACACCCTTGCGCGGGTGCTCCAACAAGGACTAGTGGGGAGTGGCGACTCTCTGATACCTCAGCAAAACATCGCTGCATTCCTCTCTCTCTCTTTACTTTGAGCATTTACTTTGAGTATTTACTTTGAACAATTCAATACTTGTCTTTACACTCATAGAATTGCCAAGCTAGAGTAAGTTTGGAACATATGTTGCAAGTCCTTTGTGCATTAGTTTGATAGAAATACTTTTCTAGGCACAAGGGGTTAATTGGGCTATCCGTAGGATTTGATTATTGCAAGAAAATTTAGAATTAGCCCAATTCACCCCCCCCCCCTCTTGGGCATCTTGATCCTTTCAATTGGTATCGGAGCCTCATGCTCACGTTTTTAAGCTTAATCGCTTTGAGCAAGATGTCTCACGGGGATGGACCTCCTCCTATCTTTGAGGAAGATGATTTTTCATATTGGAAAATTCGCATGGAGGCGTACTTAGAAGCTCTAGACATTGGTATTCTTAGAGCCACCTCTCAAGGCTTCCCAAAACCTCGGGATGCTACTAACCTACGAGGCGATGAGGTTAACTATGAAAAATGGAATGCAAAGGCTCGAAACACCATTTTTAGAGGCCTTTGCAAAGATGTGTTCAACCGTGTAAGGAACCACAAAGACACCCATGCACTATGGTCGGACGTTTGTGCGCTCCATGAGGGAACCAAGAGTGAGCGTGAGGAACGCTATCATCTTGTGATTAAAAAGCTAAATTCTTTTGAGATGCTTCCCAAAGAAAGTGTAATGAGATGTATTCTCGTTTAAATGTGTTTGTAGAGGAAGTCAATGGGCTTGGACTTACTCAAATGTCACCATCTGACATTGTGAGAAAGATCTTGAGTGTCCTCCCCATTGACAAATATGGGCACATTGTGACCATGCTACATCAAGGTGATCTTTCCGCCGCTACGTCGACACAAATCTTGGGAAAGATCAATGCTCATGAAATGTACATGCACATCACGCCACAAGATGGCTCATCCTCTACAAAGAAGAAAGAGAAGGACTTAGCATTCAAAGCTAGCCAAGATAAGGGCAAAGCAAGACTTGAGTATGAGAGCTCAAGTGATGAAGATGATGAAGAAAGCCTTGCTCTCATGGTGAAGAAGACCGCCAAGATGCTAAAGAAGCTAAACAAGAGTGGCATCAAGTTTGACGGCAAGAAGAAGAAGTTCTTCACTAGCTCAAGAAGAAAGCCAATCTCTAAGATGGATTGCTACAATTGTGGTGAACTTGGCCATCTAGCTCATCAATGCACAAAGCCCAAGAAAGACAAGTTCAAGAACAAGGGTAAGAAAGATGACTCAAGCAATGAAGATGAAGATGAGAAGAAAAAGAACAAGCCATACAAGAGGAGAGATGGCAAAAAGAGGGACTTCTACAAGAAGAAGAAGGGTGGAAAGGCCTACATTGTCGGTGATTGGCTCATGGACATTGATTCATCAAGTGGATCATCCGATGATGATAGTGACAATGAGAAGGTGGCCGCTATTGCTATTGATCTTGCATCTTCACCACCACCATCGCCATCATCCTCTACACACCTATGCCTTATGGTCAAGGGTGAACGCAAGGTAACTAAGAATGATGATAGTAGTGATGATGAGCAAGCTAGTGATGATGATAGCGATAGCGATGATGATGATTCACCTACATATGATGATCTTGTCAAAATACTAAGAAAATACACTAAGATCATTAGAAAGAGTAGAGCTACAAATGAAAAGCTTGATGCTAAAACTGATTCACTTTTAGCAAAATGTGACACATTGGAAAAGGCAAATGATGAGCTTAGAGAAACTAATGATGCTATATCATCCAAACTCAAGGAGCTCAAATCTTCTAAGAAAGAGCTTAAAGATAAACATGATAAACTTGAGTGGGTGCACAATGAGCTCATCACTAGCCACAACAAGCTAAAAGATGAATACACTACTCTCAAGATCAACTATGATACTCTTGTTATTGCTAAAGAATTTTTACCAAATGAGCCATATGATGCTACTAACCATGTTGTTAAGATTGATATAGCTACATCATGTGATGATTTAATTGATGTGAGCATTGAGCAAGGAACTAGTGGCAAAGGCAAGAAAGTGGTTGAGTGCAATGACTATGATGAATATGTCAAGCTCAAGAATGCAAATGAAAAGCTCATGAAAGATCTTGAAGAGATGAAAAGCCACAACACCATTGGGCTAGAAATTCTTGATCATGATGAAGAGTTGATCCTTGAGAATGAAAAGCTCAAAGAAGAGAATAAGAAGCTCAAAATGGAGAAAGAACATGTCAAGATTGGGTTGAGCAAGTTTGCGAGAGGCAAGCATCTCCAAAGTGAGCTACTCATGAACACCATCATGAAGATGGATAGAAGTGGCATTGGATATGTGGCAAGTATAGAGAAGAAGAAGGCTCAAGCTCAACAACAACAATCAAAGCCAAAGAGATGTTTTGAGTGTGGACAAGAAGGACACTTTGCTCATGAGTGTCAAACTCCACCGCCACAACCCTTGCCCAAGCATGCTAGACCCTTTGCTTTCAATGCTCACTACATGCTTAGAAAAGATTCTAGTAGAAAGATGAAAGTCATGTTCTTTGGACCCCCCAACAAGAGTAGACCTAAGAAGATTTGGGTGGCTAAGTCACTTGTTGAGAAGGTGAAGGGCCCTCAACAAGTTTGGATTCCTAAAGCTTAAATCTCTTGTGTGTAGGTGAACTACAAGACCGGTGGAAGTCATTGGGTTATTGATAGTGGTTGCACTCAACATATGACCGGTGATCCTCGTATGTTCACCTCACTTGATGAAGAGGTAGATGGACAAGAGAAAATAACATTTGGAGATAATTCAAAGGGCAAGGTTAAAGGATTGGGCAAAGTGGCAATATCAAATGATCATTCCATCTCCAATGTGCTCTATGTTGCTTCATTGAGCTTCAACTTGCTATCCATTGGGCAATTGTGTGACCTTGGCTTCCAATGCTTGTTCACCAAGAAGGAGGTTGTTGTATCCAAGGTAGATGACAATCAAGTGATATTCAATGGATTTAGATACAACTTATATCTAGTTGACTTCACCTCCGAAGATGCAAATTTGAAGACTTGCCTATTCACCAAAACAACACTTGGGTGGCTATGGCATAGAAGACTTGCTCATGTTGGGATGAGCTCACTCAAGAAGCTTATGAAGAATGATTTGGTGAGAGGGTTGAAGGATGTGAAGTTTGAGAAGGACAAGCTTTGTAGTGCATGTCAAGCCGGCAAGCAAGTTGCAAACACTCATCCAACCAAAGCTTTCATGTCAACCACAAGAGTGCTAGAACTCCTACACATGGATTTATTTGGACCAACAACATACAAGAGTTTGGGAGGAAATCTCTATTGTCTTGTGATTGTGGATGACTATTTAAGGTATACATGGGTGTTCTTCCTTCATGACAAATCTGAAGTTGCATCTTGCTTCAAGAAGTTTGCCAAGAGAGCTCAAAATGAATTTGAAGTGAAGCTCAAGAAGATTAGAAGTGACAATGGCAAAGAATTTGACAACACAAACATTGAAGCCTATTGTGATGAAGTTGGAATCAAACATGAAGTCTCCGCAACTTATACTCCTCAACAAAATGGTGTAGTTGAGAGGAAGAACCGGACTTTGATTACTCTTGCAAGGACAATGCTAGATGAGTACAACACCCCCGAAGCTCTATGGGTGGAAGCAATCAACACCGCTTGCTATGCATCAAACCGCCTATTCCTTCAAAAGTTCCTTGGCAAGACACCTTATGAGTTGCTCAATGGGAAGAAGCCGGACATCTCATTCTTTAGGGTATTTGGTTGCAAATGCTACATCTACAAGAAGCGGCAACACCTAGGGAAGTTCCAAAGATGTTGTGATATAGGTTTTCTTGTTGGTTACTCATTGAAGTCCAAAGTATATAGAGTATTTAATCATGCCACCGGCTTGGTTGAAGAAACATATGATGTGGAATTTGATGAATCTAACGGCTCCTGAGAAGCACATGAGAATCTTGATGATGTAGGTGATGAACCATTGAGGGAGGCTATGAAGAATATTGTGGTAGGAGACATCAAGCCAAAAGATGATGAAGATGATGTACAAGTCATTAACCAACCTTCTTCATCAAGTGTGCCACAAGATGGTGAACAAGATGGGAGAGTAGAAAATGAAGATACTCATATCTCCCATGAGCAAATGGTGGTACAAGCACAAGATGTTGATGCTCCACAACCTACTCTTCTTGTGGTCAATAGAAGAAATACACTTCTACAAGATCATCCACAAGATCTCATCATAGGGAGTCCATCAAAGGGTGTAATGACTCGATCTTAAAAACTTACTTCATTTATTGCTCATCACTCTTTTGTCTCTTGCCATGAGCCTACCAAGGTAGAAGAAGCTCTTAAAGATCTAGATTGGATCAATGCCATGCATGAAGAGTTGAACAATTTCACTCGCAATGAAGTTTAGACTCTTGAAGAGCGACCAAAAGGTGCAAGAGTCATTGGAACAAAGTGGGTGTTCCGCAACAAGCAAGATGATCAAGGTGTTGTTGTGAGGAACAAGGCAAGACTAGTTGCAAAGGGGTTCTCTCAAGTTGAAGGTTTAGATTTTGGAGAGACCTTTGCACCGGTTGCAAGATTAGAAGCCATCCGTATCCTTCTTGCATATGCATCACATCATGAAATGAAACTATATCAAATGGATGTGAAAAGTGCATTTTTAAATGGCTTTATTAATGAACTAGTCTATGTTGATCAACCTCCCAGGTTTGAAGACCCTAGATATCCTAATCATGTTTATAGGTTGTCCAAGGCACTATATGGGCTTAAGCAAGCCCCAAGAGCTTGGTATGAGCGCCTTCGGGACTTCCTCATTGAGAAGGGCTTCACCATTGGGAAGGTTGACACCACACTATTCACCAAGAAGCTTGATGGGCATATCTTCATTTGTCAAGTATATGTTGATGATATCATATTTGGATCATCAAATGAAGACTCATGAAAAAAGTTTGGTGAATTGATGTCAAAGGAGTTCGAGATGTCAATGATTGGTGAACTTACATTCTTTCTTGGTTTTCAAGTCAAGCAAATGAAAGAAGGCATCTTCATCTCTCAAGAGAAATATACAAAAGATCTTCTCAAGAGATTCAAGATGGATGAATGTAAGCCAATCAAGACACCAATGCCTACCAATGGACATCTCGGCCTAGATGAGGGAGGTAACCAGGTTGATCAAACTCTCTACCGTTCTATGATTGGTAGCTCGTTATATTTAACCGCATCTAGGCCCGACATCATGTTTAGTGTGTGTATGTGTGCTAGATTTCAAGCTAGTCCTAAGGAAACACATTTAATTGCCATGAAAAGAATCCTTAGGTATCTTAAGCACACACCAAGCATTGGCCTTTGGTATCCCAAAGGAGCTTTATTTGAATTAATTGGCTATTCCAATTCAGATTATGCCGGATGTAAAGTTGATAGAAAAAGCACATCCGGAGGGTGCCATTTGCTTGGTAGATCACTTGTGTCTTGGTCCTCCAAGAAACAAAATAGTGTGGCTTTGTCCACCGCCGAAGCGGAATACATTGCCACAGGTGCTTGTTGTGCACAAATATTATACATGAAACAAACTTTGCTAGACTATGGTGTAGTTCTAGAAAAGGTACCTCTTTTGTGTGATAATGAAAGTGCGGTAAAACTTGCAAATAATCTGGTTCAACACTCTCGCACCAAGCACATACATATCTGTCATCACTTTCTAAGAGATCATGTTGCTAAAAATGATATATCACTAGAAGGTGTAAGAACCGAAGATCAATTGGCGGATATCTTCACTAAACCGCTAGATGAGGCTACATTTTGTAGATTGCGGAATGAGCTCAATGTACTTGATTTTAGTAACTTCACTAAAAATTGAGATTGTGTTGTCCCTTACATTCATTGTAATATACAACATCTTTAATTCTTAGCAATGCACATAGGGCTTGTCTAACATGGTTAAGATAACCACCGAAAAAGCGTGTGAAGAAGCTTAACCTAGGATCAAACTTGACAAGCAACTAGATTTACTTACATAGTATTGCATATACATGGATGTTGTTTTGTCATTTTATTCCATTTGCCCTCTTATTGCCTATTTTCTTAAAAAGAATTATAGCCTAAGGCAAAATATTTTGAAAAAATGAGGGTTTGAGAGAGGTCACTCACATTAGTCCCAATTGGTGTTTATTTGGATCTTATTCAAGTTGGGACTTGATTGGGAACAGGCAGCGCGAAGGATACTTGAAGATTTGCTGGAAAAGGTGCACCGGACGCTGCACCGGACGCTGTTGTCCAGCGTCCGGTTAGTTCACAGGAGGTGAACTGCTGCTGAAGAAGTGACCGGACGATGCGTTTGTGCATCCAGTCAGGAAGGGATCCAGCGTCTGGTCGTTTGAAGGAAAAACAGGCTGTACAGACCGAACCCTGCCTGCGTCCAGTCATAGACCACCGGACGTGTCCGGTCGCGATTCCAGAGGCATTGGACCTCTCTAGAATTGACCGGACACTGGGTGGTAGCGTCCGGTCGCTACCATCGGAGCGTCTGGTCAGTGGATCTCATGCGGCTTCAGGACTCTTTTCTGTTTCCTTTTCTGTCGCGTTGGGGGTCCTCATTTAACCGCAGTCGTCGCTTTTTTTAGACCTAACCTGTACGCTGCCGCATCCTGCCTTGCCCTAGCCCGAGCTGCCGCCAGGTCACCACCGCAGCTCTCCCATGCCATCGCCGCCGCCCTGCTCCATGCGCCACCAGTCCACCGTAGCCGCGAGCCTCCCGTCTCCCACGACCGTGCGCCCAGCTCCGTCCGCCAGCGAGTCTCCTCGCACGCTCGCCTGACCCGTGCGCCTCCTACGACTCAGCACCGCCGTTGGCTTCCCAGGCGCCGAGGGCCATTGATCCAAGCCCTAGCCCTTCTCCTCGATTGGTTGGTAAGGCATCATCCTTGTCTTGAATTTGCCGTGCTTGTGACCTAAATCCATTGCAAATCACTGATTTCAAATAATCTAGGGCCACCAGTTCATCGCAACCCTAGCCTCAGTCGATTCTGAGGTTTCCCCCTGCATGACATGTCCCTCTTTCTCTCGGATATCCAGTTCATCAGGTAGCATGCCCGTCGTCTCAATCTCACACCTACATTGCTTGCTTCCTAGGTTTTTGCATCTATTAGATATATTATATTTATTCGTATATCCATCTATTCTATCGTGCAGCGAGTCGGTGCCATTGAGGTTCTTATGGTAGTTGGCAGTCAACTCGGAGCCAAGCTCATGAGTAAGGATCAAGGCCAAGCCTCGGGAGTGTCAGTTTGACAGTTGATCTTCATCAGCGGCAGTTCATCCTCTTGTCAGATCAGATGGCTCGCACCAAGAACATTGGTGGTGGTCTGGGTGATGATGATCGGAGGCCCCTGCCTCGCCAGCCTACAGGACCGAAAGGCAAACCAACAAAGCAGGTGACATCCAAGAAGCGCAAGTACCTCGATATAGAGACAGTGAGAGCAGCGGCAGTAGCTGAGGCCGCAGAGTGTGCTGAGAGACGTGGTGCCCGTAGTGGAGTTGTCATAGCAGATCAACTGGCACTAGATGCGTAGGGTAGACTAAGGGAGATTGAGTGACTTCATGGTAGTCCACCTGGGACTGTCATGATGGCAGGACGTTGTCTGGCTATTGAGGAGCCTCGACCTCAGGGGGAGCCCCAGCAGGAGCCACAGCAGCAGCCCCCACTAGCAGAGCCTTAGCCAGCTTAGGAGACTCAGGAGGGCCAGTAGACCGAGGAGACCGAGTCAGCACCCTAGCTTTGCCGCTCTGGTCACACCAGTGCTACAGTTCCAGCGAAGCCAGCTATATAGCGCAGGGGTTCACGCCCTCTGCCCAGACCACAGGGTCCACCTCCAGTGGTACACCTTGACTTGAGGGCCACCACAGCCAGACAGGTTCGCCAGCTGAGGTTTGTTGAGTTTGATGCGTGGTTCCCTCCGAGGAGGGATGAGAGAGCAGCTGAGGGTTTCTACACAACGCTCCAGGAGGACTTCTACAACACATATCTAAATAGTGGGGCAGTGTTTAGATCTCAGAGAGTCTGTAGTTTAGAGTCTATTGTGGCAGCAGCCAGAGAGCACATCCGCCCCTACTTGTCATATTTGTCGGGGCTCGCAGATCTGATTGGCTGGATAGGAGTATATGTCCCATCTTGGGTCTGGTAGTTTTATGCTTCACTCTATGTTGATCCGCATCACAACTTCATTCACTTTGCATTCAATGGTAGAGACTACAGGGTGATGAGTTTCAGGGCCTGGGAGATACTGAGACTATAGGATCAGCCTGTCAAGTTGCATGAGGTATGCTATGGACAACAGGAGCCTCCCAGGCGTCCACATGAAGGGATGGTACCCCCTACTGATCTGGTGCGACATTGCTTCAAGGAGCCCTTTGGTGAGGGGTCGAGCAGGAACCCTAGTGACCTGACTCCTACCGCTCGTGTGCTAGAGGCCATTATCAGGAGGACACTACTTCCTAGATTGGGATACAGGGAGGGTCTGACTCACTTACAGCTCTAGCTCCTCAATGCCCTAATGCAGCAGACCGTGTTTGACATTTGGGACCTCCTTTTATCAGAGATGGAGGATACTATTGCTGAGGGCTTCAAGGGTCGCAGACAGCTTCCTTATGCACATTGGATCACATTCTTGATGCTCAAGTCTATGCAGGTCAGGACTCCTGAGATGGTTGTAGAGTACAGAGGTGCCACCACAGAGTTTCCAGCATATGACATGGCATAGAGGATCAGGCACAGCACTCCACAGGCACCCGCTTAGCCCAGTCGTCGTCTAGATGTTCCCGAGTCAGCAGCTCAGCAGGATGAGATCATTAGAGGCATTGCCACTATAGAGGAGGAGGAGGAGCTTGAGGCACAGCAGGGGACGACCGAGTCCAGTGATAGCTCGGATGATGACTATCAGTCGATACCTCAGATGCCTCCACGCAGACATGATGCAGAGGCCGGCAGTTCCAGCTCAGCACCACCCACACCGTAGACGGACCCCACATTGATGGCCATACTTGAGCGGATGCAGCGGCAGCAGGCATGATAGGCTCAGGAGATAGCTACCAACTTTGCACAGTTTCAGGCTCGTCAGGATGAGTTCCAGCGACAGCAGTAGCTCCTTCAGCACCAACAGTTACTTATGCAGCAGCAGCTCATGGGATTTATGCAGCATGTTGTCATAGCACTTGGGGCCCCATAGCCACAGCCTTCGCCCCAGCTTGCTCAGCCTGCTACCACTTCGACGACTCTAGTAGTACAGCCCAGCGGGCTTCAGAGTCAGGGACAGCCTCCAGCTCCATTTGCTTCACCCACAGTTCAGGTGTCCCAGTGGTTGTCCTCATAGGTGGTAGCCCCACAGTTCACTCCATATCACATGAGCTTCTCACCGGAGCAGTCACCCTCGCTATTCGTGCATGACACGTGTAACACCCCGGGTGTTTAAATATTAAAAACATGACATGTCATCATATGCATTGCAAGGCATTTGGTCAAATTGCAAACTTTGATATGCATTTACTAAAACAAGTTTACATTTGTGATATGAGTGTTGAATTGAATTGTTTGAATCATGTCAAAATTTGGTTTGGATTTGAATTTTCCAGAAAACCCTAATTTTCAGTATTTAAACCCTACCCTGAAAAAAAATCCATTTCAAAATCTAAGCATATTTTGGCATTGAGCCCAAAAGCAAAAGTGTAAAGCTTGACAAGTTATTCAAAGTTTGTTTTTGGAGTTTTTCAAGTTGTTTAGTAAAATTTGAAGTTATTTGAAAAGGCGAAATTCCTTAAATGTCCCCTATTTGAATTCAAAAGATCATTCCAAAATGTAGACTGAATTAGGGGTTGGTTATAAAAGCAAAGTTGTAGAACTTTTGATTTTGAACAACTTTTGTTTTTGGAGATTTTTGAGTTGTTATGAAAATTTGAGAGTAATTTTTGAATTTTGGTGAATGGCAAACTTGTAAATACTGTGAACAGTGTTCACCGCCGTAGCTACACCGCCGGCGACCTTCGGTTCGCTTCCAAACGCGTGCGTGGACGTCCTCGACTTCGTGCTGGCATGGGAAAGGCTCTTGCATGGCTTCCTTGCGCTTCTGGCCGCTCCTTAAGGCCTAAGCCATCGCCGTTCTTCGCCGTTTCCCTTCCTCTGTTTTCCCGGCACCATTGCCGCAGCTCTGTTGAGCCCTCGCCGTCGAACCAGCGCCTGTGTCATCACAGCAAAGTGCTCAACATTCCTTATTTGATTGGATGACTAAATTTGGATGACTTATCTTAACTTGATAATTTGGTCCAAATTGCTTCTGACTTATCTTATTTCTTTCTCACCATTCCTTATTTGATTAAAAAGGTTTTGTGTGGTGGAGTAGTAATCTTACTATGCCCTATATAAAAATAAATGTTGTTTATGTGCATTATAAACTTTGATGTTTTTGTTCGTAAGAATGATTCTTGCATCATGATTAATTCACTCGTTACTTCCTTCACCTCTTAGTCTGGAGTTGAGTAGTGAGTCTGGTTTGAGTAATGTAATCCATCTTAGCTACTCTTTAGACTTTGATCAAATGGTCTTACTTGGATTAAATTGGCTTCCTATAGTATGGCTCGTGCCAAGATGATGCCCCGTAAGTCCACTGGGCCCAAAGGAGTTCCTTGTCACCAACTTGCCTCTAGAAATGACGGTGCTAGCAGTAGTAGTTCTAGGCCTAATCCCTAGGCAAAGATACAAAGGATTTCTGCAGAGTTAGCATAAGCTACTAGAGATAGGGCTTTGGATGCTATACAGGTAGGAGAATTATAGGATCAATTGAGGCATCTCACCACCGTGCACAGGAATTGCGAAAGCATGTTAGTTCGTACGGTGGAGGGAAGAAATGAAGCATGGCATAGGGAAAATATAGCTAGAGCTAGAACTTATGAGCTAGAATTCTATGTAGAAGATTTAGAAGAACATAATACTTATCTGCATGAGGAAGTTCATAGGCTTAGCAATCTACTAAATCCAAATCATGAGCCTCAAGCTGATGCAATGGACCCCGGTGTCATCCTTGCCGATGATAACGAATCAGAAGAGGAAGAAGAAGAAGATCCTGAAGAATTAGTAATGATCAATGAAAGTGATGATGAAGGCGGAAATAATTCCAGAATGGATACCGAGCCTGAAGTTTGAAGTAATCACGGAAAGGAGTAGAGTTGTATAATAGTTAGTTATAGTTAAGTTATGTAGTTTTGTTTTGGTACTTACAAGTTCTGGTGTTTATATTAGTAAACCCTATGTAATGTGTCTGGAGTAAGCTTTTGTGCAATTCAATAAAGGCTTGTGAATAAAGTTTGGTTTGTTATGAGCAGATGCGTCGTATGCGGGGTTCGTATATTCCTGGAACTTCACAAGATGAGGATGGTATTCCAGATCCGCCACCAGTTCCAACAAATCTGGCTGATGCAATAACCGCACTTGTCAATGTGACAGCCGAAAATTCTCGTTTGCTTCTTGAGATAGCTCTAAGTAATCAGAATCAGATGCAAGGAACCCGTGGTCGCCACCATAACAGATAGGAGGCTACATATGTTGATTTTACAGACACAAGACCACCGGTGTTCACCAAGGCAGATGAACCATTGGAGGCTGATGACTAGCTTCGAACCATGGAGCAGAAATTTGATCTTATTCCATGCATGGAGTATCAGAAACCTACGTTTGCCACCTAGCAACTTTGAGGTGCATCAAGTGCTTGGTGGGCAAACTTAGTGGCCATGCAACCAGCTGGCATTCCAATAACTTGGGCTGAGTTCCGTACTGCCTTTAGAGCCCAGTATATCCCTGAAGGAGTGATGGCAATTGATGAGTACAGGCCTGATCTTCTAAGAGGTAGCCGGTAAGTTCGATTTTGTGGAGATCTCAACGTTGGCGATCTGGCTTCAAATCAGACGTGATTCGAACCCTGCAACCATTACACCACTGCTCCATTGGTTATCAACCAAGCACAACTTGATTGACCTCGCAAGAAGGTTTTCCTGCAAGCGAATCGAAGACCACAAGCAAGAAGGTAAAATATGCAATCTAAAATTGCAAATATGAATGACGCGAATATCAATAGAGGATTCAAGAACTTGGTTCCAAAGGACTAATCGACACAGTGGAGGAGATCAAGAACGGGGGCCCTGGATCACTGTAAAAGGATTTGTCACCACAGTTACAATGAACGATTCAGTTTCTCAATGGAAAACTAAACTCTAAACAAAACCCAATTGTGTAGCAGCGGCGGCGGCTGTGTTTATAGTCTAAGACTCGACCTAGGGTTGGGGACGGCCAGGGGTTGGGCGCCCACAACTTGGGCTTAAGGCCCGACACGATACATGGCCAAGTTGGCCCAAATAGGTGATGCAGCACCTTGCCATGGTCACACAGAATGATCCACGGACCTTCTAGAGCTAGGACCAAATCCAAAATGATGGCATCGTCGTCCCCTTTCCAACACATCCAAGAACGGCCCATTTCGACGTTGTATGAGAAAGTTATGACCGAAACAGTGATGACGTGGCAGCTGAGTTGGGAACGAATTGCAACTTGGGGAAGACCATGGCGTCGGTGTGTCCAGCGTGGCGATGTCCTCATCATCCTCCCCTTCTCGAATTGGAGTCGTCCTCGACTCCATCTTGGCGATGTCCTCATCATCCCCTCCTTCTAGAATTGGAGTCGTCCTCGACTCCATCCCATCATCAGCGAACTCCTGCAAAAGGTTAGTGACAGCAGGCAATGCACCAGACATAAAAGGTTGACGAAACATAGTATAACATGGTGCATCAGGATTATCACATAACTCAGCAGTAGCAGAAGTTGTAGCAAGAAAAGCACCTCCTTTTAACTTAATCCCATTATTTTTAGCAATGTCTGTTGGAGGTTTATTTTTTATCTCATTAGCATGTTTAATAATATCCGTAGGAGACAAAGGCAGCAATGTAATTTTCTTGTCCTTATGTATGATAGTGTATGTATTAGTTCTACCATGGTGTAAAGCATCATTATCAAATTCCCATGGGCGACCTAACAAAATGGAGCAAGCTTGCATAGGGACAACATCAAAATCAGCAGTATCATGATAAGAGCCTGTGAAAAAGCTAATGCGTGCTGATTTAGTTACCTTAGTCTTACCACTATTATTGAACCATTGAAGTTTATATGGATACGAATGTTGTCGTATGGTCAAGCCAAGCTTGTCAACCAAATCTGAACTCACCAAGTTGTTGCAACTCCTGCTATCAATGATAGTGAGAACACGACAACCCTGCACAATGAGATACATGTGGAACAAATTGTGGCATTGGATCTTCATCTCTTCTTCATGTCCCACATGTGTACTCAACACATGCTGCACAAGAAGGCTAGGGTAGTCCACGGCAGCAGCCATGAAGTCAATGGTGATGACCTCCTTGTCTTGATCGCCCTCGGTGGGATCTGCATCAATGTTAGCAGCAAGGGCTAAATCATCTTCAACATCACTAGCACTTACATATCCATCCTCGGTAGCAATGAAAGTGCGATGACTAGGGCATTCCTTCATGACATGTCCCATGCCTTTGCATTGGTGGCAAATGATTTTAGAGCTAGACGAGGAGGAGCTAGTAGAAGCACCCGGAGTGCCACCTTTCTTCAGCTGTGGAAACTGCATATTAGACAATTTACTTACCCTGGAAGAAAATGGAGGTGTAGATGGCTGTGGTGCAACAGGAAGCTTGGGCGTCTCCGGCTTGGAACACTGCTGAAAAATCCTCCCATTGTTAGACCTAAAAGGCTGGTGTTGTTTGCGTCCCTGTACTTCTCATTCTGCCTTAATAGCAAGATGATACAATTGGGAAAAATTGCGCCATTCTTTGTAATCAAGTATGTTCTATATATCATGGTTTAAACCACCAAAAAATCTAGCACTAGCATCATGATCATCTTCACTTATACCACAATGTGCTAAACCAATAAGCAATTCTTGATAGTATGCTTCTACTCCTTTATCACCTTGTTTTAAAGTTTGTAGTTTCAAACATAAATCACATTGGTAATAAGGAGGAACAAAACAAGATTTCATATGTTGCTTTAAAACATTCCAAGTTTGAGGCACAGCAGCAGCATTATTGGCATTGCAAAGATCACTCCACCAGAACAAAGCAAAATTAGTAAACTCACTAGTAGCAAGTCTAACTCTATGCTCAGCAGGAACATTATGAGAATCAAATTTTTGTTGAACAGCAAGCTCCCAATCTAAATATGCCTCTGAATCAACATTACCAGCAAAAGGAGGTAGACTAAATTTAATTTTAGCAAAAGGATCATTATTACCATGATTATTACCTTCCATACCACGACGATTGAAGTTGAGGCGGCGACGGGCACCACCGTCAGCATATGCATCTTCATCAGCAAAAGCATCCATATCTTCATCATCAGCACGATAAGGTGGAGGGTGTTGCTCAAGCTGTTCAATGCGGGTGACCAGATTGTTCACGTTGCGCGTCAGTTCGGTCATAAGATTGCGTTGTTCAGTCATGAACGTTGTAAGCTCGCCCTTGGACATGCACTCATTGAAGTCCATCGGAGTTCCTACCATGGTTAGAAGATAGAAAAAGACAACACCAAAGTATTATCCCTATCAACTAAAAGGAAAGAAGTGGTGGTGGTGGTGGTGGTGGTGAAAGTGGAATGCAAAATCACAAGCGGCTTACCACCGTCTTGCCTGTATTCTTACCAATGCCAAACAGGAGCAAAACTAAAGTGGCGAAGCAATCTGTTGTTGAGCGTGGGTAACAGTTGCAAGATGAACCTGTGCTGATAGAAGAATATGTGGAGCTATGGGTAGGCACACAATATGACAGCAAGGATTAGCAATTAACGAGTGCAGAGTAACGATTGTTCAATCCGGATCCAAAGTACAAATCATAGGTGCTGGCTAAGACGTGTCGAGACGTAGCGCAACAAGGTGAAAACAAAGGACGATCGAAAGAACTCATAGAACAAGCAAATAGCCTAGACTTCTCCGTTTTTCCTGAATTTTTTTTCCGGATTCTTCCAAAAGGCACTAGTAGGAAACAAACTTTTTTTATTTTTTTCACTATTTTTATATACTTTTCTCTGAACAAGGATCACAAAAGATGCAACCACAAAAATTGGCACCTACAACTGAGGTGGGATGTGGTCTACAGAAATTCAGCATGTTCTCTAAAAAGCGTGCAAAAACTTTGACAATTTTTTTTCTATATTTTCCCGAATTTTTTTGGCAATTCTGATGAAAGCAAATAGGGCATAGCCAAGTTTGTGTCGGCTCCAAATGGTGTCAAGAAGCTGCTGAAAAAATTTCAGATTTTTCTGATAAACGAGCAAAAAGTTATGCCAGTTTTACCGAAGGTATCACAAGGTATGTTTTCCGGAAGGCACAACACGGCGGCGGCAGTTAGGGCAAAGCGCCCCTAAACTCGAACACCGATCACAGGATCATCACTATGACTAACAGTAGTAGGTATTCGCCTAATGATGTAAGGAGGGCTGCGATGCAGGCAAAATAAGAGCGGCTGGCAACCTATCTAGGGTTTGCGCAGCGGCGAGAAGTTACACAAGGCGGCTAGCGGGGTAAGTCGAGTAATGTGGTGGCTTCGACTTGTTGTTTGGGAACGGTGGATGGGATAGTGGCGGAAAACAAAAATCACATCAATGGGCGATTGAACTATGACCACGAACACAATCCTAAACCAGCAACAAGACTCGACCACGGACACAAACTCAACAACACGAATCTGAAACGAAATTGCAAAGGCACAAAGGGTGATAGGACAGCGGAAATTGAAATATTTTTGGGCTTTTTTGTGGACTCTAGGTAATGAACAAATATGAATCTAAGGCAAACGAGATTATACCTCGCGGTAAACCTGAAATATCTGATACCAATTGATGAGTACAGGCCCGATCTTTTGAGAGGTAGTTGGTAAGTTTGATTTTGTGGAGATCTCGACGTTGGCGATCCAGCTTCAAATCAGACGTGATTTGAACCCTGCAACCGTTACACCACTGCTCCGTTGGTTATCAACCAAGCACAACTTGATTGACCTCGCTAAGAAGGCTTTTCCTGCAAGCGAATCGAAGAGCATAAGCAAGAAGGTAAAACATGCAATCTGAAATTGCAAATATGAATGACGCGAATATCAATAGAGGATTCAAGAACTTGGTTCCAAAGGACTAATCGACATAGTGGAGGAGATCAAGAACGGGGGCCCTGGATCACTATAAGAGGATTTGTCACCACAGTTACAATGAACGATTCAGTTTCTCGATGAAAAACTAAACTCTAAACAAAATCCAATTGTGTAGCAGCGGCGACGGCTGTGTTTATAGTCTAAGACTCGACCTAGGGTTGGGGACGGCCAGGGATTGGGCGCCCACAACTTGGGCTTAAGGCCCGACACGATACATGGCCAAGTTGGCCCAAATAGGTGACACAGCACCTTGCCGTGGTCACACAGAATGATCCATGGACCTTCTAGAGCTGGGACCAGATCCAAAATGATGGCGTCGTCGTCCCCTTTCCAACGCATCCAAGAACGGCCCGTTTCGATGTTGTATGAGAAAGTTATGACCAAAACAGTGATGACGTGTCTGCTGAATCCGAGGGCGACGTGGCAGCTGAGTTGGGAACGAATTGCAACTTGGGGAAGACCATGGCGTCGGTGTGTCCAGTATGGCGATGTCCTCATCATCCTCCCCTTCTCGAATTGGAGTCATCCTCGACTCCATCTTGGCGATGTCCTCATCAGCAATGAAGCTAGATGAATTCCTTGCTTTGAAGCAAGGAGATCAAACCGTGATGCAGTATATGGGAAGATTTAATCACCTGTCACAATATGCATCAGAACATGTCAATACTGATGCCAAGAAGAGGTGGTTTATGAGAGGTTTGAATACCAAGCTGCAAACAATGATGACAACTTGCACCAATGTCACTTATCATGAGGCCGTAAATATTGCAATTGCTTCAGAGTCAAAGTATCGGCAACATAAGGAGCTCAAAAAGAAAAAGAGTATGCCGTTCGGATCTTTTGGGGGAAATCAGAAGAGATAGAGGGTGATTTATCATCCAGTACATCATAATCGTCCTCCTTATCGTCCGCCACAGTCTCAAGTCGGGCAACAGTCAAATGTCCGTCCTGCTATAACCTATCTGAATTCATAGTCAACCAATGCTCCTAGTGGCAATGCTCCAATGTCCTAGGGTCACAACTATCCATGTTACAATTGTGGAAGGACTGGTCATTTCTCTAGGGAATGTCCATATCCTAGGCAGGCTAATCAAAATTATCAGAAGGCCCCTGCCAATCAACAATAGGGTCAGGCACCAAACAAGAACCCCAATCAAAATACTCAGAAGGGCAAAGATGAGAGGAAGATAGGATGGGTGTTCTATATTCAAGCTAGAGAAATTCTGGAAGGGGATCCAGTGATGATGGGTATGTTTCCTGTTGCCAATCACCCTGCAGTTATACTTTTTGATTCTAGTACATCGCATTCATTCATCAATAGGACATTAAGGGTAAGTTTGCCTGATACTACTTCTCAACTTCCCATCCAACTTCCAACCCTAAGAAGATCAGTGGGCAAGATTTGTGCAACTGCTGTCAAAGAGATTAGAGATATTCCAGTAGTGTGTGAATTTTCGAACGTGTTTCCTGAAGATTTACCTGGTCTACCACCTGATAGGGATGTACAGTTTAACATAGAGCTGCAACCTAGAACAGCTCTAATTTCTCAGAGAGCTTATAGGATGCCACCTAAGGAATTGGCCGAGTTGAAGACTCAGTTGCAAGAATTGATTGAGAAGAGGTTTATCCAACCTAGTTCCTCACCTTGAGGATGTCCGGCAATTTTTGTGAAAATGAAAGATGAGACCCTGAGGTTATGTGTTGACTATCGTCCGTTGAATGAAGTGACCATCAAGAATAAGTATCCATTATCTCGGATAGATTTGCTTTTTGATCAATTGGCCAAAGCCAAAGTTTTCTCCAAGATAGATTTGAGGTCAGAATATCACCAAATTAAGATAAAGCCTGAAGATATTCCCAAAACGGCTAGATGAAGAAGTAGATGGACAAGAAAGAATCACATTTGGAGATAACTCAAAGGGCAAGGTCAAAGGATTGGGCAAAGTGGCTATATCAAATGATCATTCCATCTCTAATGTGCTATATGTTGCTTCATTGAGTTTCAACTTACTATCCGTTGGACAATTGTGTGATCTTGGCTTCTAATGCTTGTTTACCGAGAAGGAGGTTGTTGTATCCAAGAAGGATGATGATCATGTGATATTCAAAGGATTTAGATACAACAACCTATATCTAGTGGACTTCACCTCCAAAGATGCAAACTTGAAGGCATGCCTATTCACCAAAACAACTCTTGGGTGGCTATGGCATAGAAGACTTGCTCATGTTGGCATGAGCTCACTCAAGAAGCTAATGAAGAATGATTTGGTGAGAGGGTTGAAGGATGTGAAGTTTGAGAAGGACAAGCTTTGTAGTGCATGTCAAGTCAGCAAGCAAGTTGCAAATACCCATCCAACAAAAGCTTTCATGTCAACCGCAAGAGTATTAGAGCTCCTTCACATGGATTTATTTGGACCAACAACATACAAGATTTGTGAGGAAATCTTCATTGTCTTGTAATTGTTGATGATTATTCAAGGTATACATGGATATTCTTCCTTCATGACAAATCCGAAGTTGCATCTTGTTTCAAGAAGTTTGCCAAGAGAGCACAAAATGAATTTGAAGTGAAGCTTAAGAAGATAAGTGACAATGGGAAGGAATTTGACAACACAAACATAGAAGCCTATTGTGATGAAGTTGGGATCAAGCATGACGTCTCCGCAACATATACTCCTCAACAAAATGGTGTAGTTAAGAGGAAGAATCAGACATTGATCACTCTTGCAAGAACAATGCTTGATGAGTACAACACCCTTGAAGCTCTATGGGCAGAAGCTATCAACACCGCATTCTATGCATCAAACCGCCTATTCCTTCAAAAGTTCCTTGGCAAGACACCTTATGAGTTGCTCAATGGGAAGAAGCCAGACGTCTCCTTCTTTAGGGTGTTTGGTTGCAAATGCTACATCTACAAGAAGCGCCAACACCTAGGGAAGTTTCAAAGACATTGTGATATTGGTTTTCTTGTGGGTTACTCATCAAAGTCCAAAGCATATAGAGTATTTAATCATGCCACTAGCTTGGTTGAAGAAACATATGATGTGGAATTTGATGAATCTAACAGCTCCTAAGGAGCACATGAGAATCTTGATGATGTAGGTGATGAACCATTGAGGGAGGCTATGAAGAACATTCTGGTTGGAGACATCAAGCCTAAAGATGATGAAGATGATGTACAAGTGATTGATCCACCTTCTTCATTAAGTGTGCCACAAGATGGTGAAAAAGATGGGAGAGTAGAAAATGAAGACACTCATGTCTCCCATGAACAAATGGTGGTACAAGCACAAGATGTTGATGCTCCACAACCTCCCCCTCAAGTGGTCAATAGAAGAAATACACCTCTACTTCAAGATCATCCACAATATCTCATCATAGGGAGTCCATCAAAGGGTATAATGACTCGCTCACAAAAACTTACTTCATTTATTGCTCATCACTCTTTTGTCTCTTGCTTTGAGCCTACTAAGGTAGAAGAAGCTCTTCAACATCCAGATTGGATAAATGCAATGCATGAAGAGTTGAACAACTTCACCCGCAATAAAGTTTGGACTCTTGAAGAGCGACCAAAAGGTGCAAGAGTCATTGGAACAAAGTGGGTGTTCTAGAACAAGAAGATGATCAAGGCGTTGTTGTGAGGAACAAGGCAAGACTAGTGGCAAAGGGGTTCTCTCAAGTTGAAGGTTTGGATTTTGGAGAGACCTTTGCACCGGTTGCAAGACTAGAAGCCATTCGTATCCTTCTTGCATATGCATCACATCATGAAATAAAACTTTATCAAATGGATGTAAAAAGTGCATTTTTAAATGGCTTTATTAATGAACTAGTCTATGTTGATCAACCTCCTGGGTTTGAAGACCCTAGATATCCTAATCATGTCTATAGGTTGTCCAAGGCATTATATGGGCTTAAGCAAGCCCCAAGAGCTTGGTATGAGCGCCTTCAGGACTTCCTCATTGAGAAGGGCTTCACCATTGGGAAGGTCGACACCACACTATTTACCAAGAAGCTTGATGGGCATATCTTCATTTGTCAAGTATATGTTGATGATATCATCTTTGGATCATCAAATGAAGATTCTTGCAAAGAGTTTGGTGAATTGATGTCGAAGGAGTTCAAGATGTCAATGATTGGAGAGCTTACATTCTTTCTTGGTTTTCAAGTCAAGCAAATGAGAGAAGGGATTTTCATCTCTCAAGAGAAATATACTAATGATCTTCTCAAGAGATTCAAGATGGATGAATGTAAGCCAATCAAGACACCAATGCCAACTAAGGGACATCTTCTCAAGTGATTCAAGATGGGCATATCACTAGAAGGTGTAAGGACCGAGGATCAATTGACGGATATCTTCACTAAACCGCTAGATGAGGCAACATTTTGTAGATTGCGGAATGAGCTCAATGTGCTTGATTTTAGTAACTTCACTAGAAAATGAGCTTATGTTGTCCCTTGCATTGCATTATAATATACAACGTGTTTAATGCTTTGTAATGCATATAGGGCTTGTCTAACATGGTTAAGATAACCACCAAAAAGCATGTGAAGAAGCTTAACCTTGGATCAAACTTCGCAAGCAACTAGATTTACTTACAAGTATTGCATTGCATATGCATGAATGTTATTTTGTCATTTGTCTTCAAAGTACCCTCTTATTGCCTATTTTCTTAAAAAAAAGAATTATAGCCTAAGGCAAAATATTTTGAAAAACTTGAGGGTTTGAGAGAGGTCACTCACATTAGTCCCAATTGGTGTTTATTTGGATCTTATTCAAGTTGGGACTTGATTGGGAACAGGCAGCATGAAGGACTTTGAAGATTTGCTGAAGAATGAGTGACCGAACGCTGCATCGGACTCTAGAGTCTAGCATCCGGTCAGTTCACAAGAGGTGAACTTGCTACGAAGGAGTGACCAGACTCTGCCTTTCAGCGTCCGGTCAGAAGGCTTTCCACATCCGGTCGTGTGGAGAAGACAAAGGTTGTATTGACTGGACTCTAGCTGCGTCCGGTCGGTGTCCATCGGACGCGTCCGGTCGCGATTCCAGAGGAATTAGACCTCTCTAGAATCGACCGGACACTGGGTGGCAGCGTCCAGTCGCTGCCATCGGAGCGTCCGGTCAATAGGAATCATGCGGTTTCAGATCTCTTTTCTTGTTTCCTATTCTGACATGCCGGGGGGCCACCATATAATCTAATTCCTCCACGCGCCGCCTGTCCTAACCCATCCCCGCGCCAACTTTGCCGCACTCGCGTAGAGCCATCGTGAGCTCGTGCCCTAGCCGCTGCCATCCCACTACCGTAGCCATACCCTAGCCGCTGCTCCCCGTGCCACCGATGCACCTTGTGATGCCATCCCCGTGCGCCCGCATATCTCCTCACACTGCCGTGCTGACCACAGCGCCGCCGCCTCTGTCCTAGCCCCCGTAGCTCCCCATGACACCACCAGTCCTCACGCACCCATGCACCACCGTGCTCCAGCACTGTCTGCCGCCTTCTAGCACCGCCGACCACCGCCGATCGCACCGAGTCACCGTGTTGCGCCATCCAAGCTCCATCATCAATCGCCAATTTTGTCGAGCCAGAACCCTAACCCTACCTCGTGATTTGGTGGTTCCCCGCACGTCATTTCTTTTCTCCTCGGATCATTGGTTCATCAGGTAGCAAGCCCGCATTTCAATTTTGTACCTAATTGCTTGCTTTCTTAGGATTTCGTATCTCTAGATGAATAATTTAAATTATTTGTATATCCTATCTATTCCATCGTGCAGCGAGTCGGTTCCGTTGAGGTGTCAGTGGTAGTTGTTAGTTAACTCAAGGCCAAGCTCACGAGTATGGAATGAGGCCAAGCCTCAAAAGTGACAGTTGATCTTTGTCAGCGCAGTTGATTCTTCTCAGATCCATCAGATGGCTCGTACGAAGAATGTCGGAGGTGGTCCCGGTGATGAGGATCCGAGGCCCCCACCTCGCCAGCCTGTAGATCTGAAAGGCAAGGCGACAAAGAATTTGGTAGTAAGGAAGCGCAAGTATCCAGATGCAGAGACAGTGAGAGCTGCCACAGTTGTAGAGGCCATAGAGCGTGCCGAGAGAGGAGATGCTCGCAGTAGAGTCCAGATTGTAGATCAGCTTTCACCAGAAGCAAGGGCTTCACTTGAGTGAGTTGAGCACCTTCATGGTGGTCTAGCTAGGACTCTCATGATTGGAGGATGGCATGTTGCCATTGATGAGGGTCAGCCTCAGGGGGAGTCACAGCAGCAGCCACAGGCAGCAGAGCAGACTCAAGAGGCACAGCCAGCATAGTAGACTCAGGAGGCACAGCCAGCATAGTAGACTCAGGAGGGTGAGTAGACCAAGGAGACAGAGACAGCACCTCAGCCACAGTTATGCCGCTCTAGTTGTACCCCGTGCTCCAGTTACACCGAGGCCAGACAATCAGCGGAGGGGTTCTCATCCATCGCCTAGACCATAGGGTCCACCTCTAGTGACCCATCTTGACCTGAGGGCCGCCACGGCCAAGTAGGTGTAGCAGCTGAGGTTCGTGGACTTTGAGGTGTGGTTTCCACCTAGGAGGGATGAGAGAGCATCAGAGGGATTCTATACACCCTTGTAGGAGGATTTCTATAATGCCTATCTCAATAGTGGAGCAGTTTTCATATCACAGAGGATGTGCAACATAGAGTCTATAGTAGCAGCAGCTGGAGAGCACATTCGCTCGTATCTATCCTATTTACCAGGGCTGACAGATCTGATCAAACGGATAGGCCTATATGTTCCATCTTGGGTTTGATAGTTCTATGCTACTCTCTGGATTGACCCGCAGCACAGGTTTATACACTTTGCATTCAAAGGCAGAGACTACTGGCTGACGAGCACTAGGGTAAGGGAGATACTTAGGCTTCAGGAGTAGCCAGTCAGGCTTTATGAGGTGTGCTATGGATAGACCGCATCCCCTAGACACCCTCATGGTGGTATGGTGCCCCCCACGGACTTGGTTCATCACTGCTTCATAGAGCCCTTTAGCGAGGGGTCGAGGAGGAACCCCAGTGATCTCACTCCCACTGCTCGTGTGATTGAGGCTATCATGAGGAGGACATTACTTCCAAGGATGGGATATAGAGAGGGATTGACTCATATACAGCTATGGCTTCTCAACTCTCTCATGCAGCAGACAGTTTTTGATATTTGAGATCTTCTTCTGTCAGAGATGGAGGACACTATAGCTGAGGGCTTCAGAGGTCACAGGCAGCTACCCTATGCTCACTAGTTCACATTCCTTATCCATAGGGCAGTTACAGTGAGGCCACCTGAGATGTTAGCTGAGTACAGTGGTGCCACTACTGAGTTTCCTGCTTATAACCTAACTCAGATAATCCACCACAGTACACCACAGGCACCTAGCTAGCTGCGCCATCGCCTAGAGGTGTCAGAGACTGTAGCCCAACAGGATGATATTATTAGGGGTATTGCAGCTATAGAGGAGGAGGAGCTTGCTCAGCAGGAGGGGATGGTCACGAGTGAGCCCAGTGACAGTTCTGATGATGACTACTAGCCCATTCCTCAGATGCCTCCATGACGACATGATGCTAAGGCCAGTAGCTCTAGTTCAACGCCACTTGCCCCATAGACTAACCTTGCTCTTCTTGCTATACTTGAGCGGATGAGGCAGGACTAGGCATGATAGGCTCAGGAGATAGCTGCTACATTTGCTCAGTTCCAGACTCAGCAGGACGAGTTTCAGCGACCGCAGCTAGCTATTTAGCAGTAGACGCAGGCTCTACAGCAGCAGCAGCAGGCCATGTATCAGCAGCAGATCCTCATGTAGCAGTAGCTTCTCGGATTCATGCAGCATGTAGTGACAGCAATTGGGGCCCCACCACCATAGCCTTCACCCCAGATTGGTCAGTCTGCCACCACTTCGATGACTCCAGCATTACAGCCTAGTGGGCTTTAGAGTCAAGGACAGCCACCAGCATAGTATGCTTCACCTATAGAGTAGGTGTCCCAGTGGTTTGCTTCGCTAGTGATAGCCCCGC
Source organism: Miscanthus floridulus (assembly GCF_019320115.1). Classification (NCBI taxonomy): domain Eukaryota; kingdom Viridiplantae; phylum Streptophyta; class Magnoliopsida; order Poales; family Poaceae; genus Miscanthus; species Miscanthus floridulus. The sequence continues at coordinate 126,718,782 of NC_089587.1, forward strand.
AGTTCACACCACTTCAGATAGGCTTCACACCGGCTTAGACATCGTCGCTGCTAGTGCTAGACACTTCAGTCTCTAGGAGTCTTGGTGCCTCCTTTAGTGAGTTGATAGGGTAGCCCACTCCTCCATACCTGCATGTTCCAGGTCCTTCTATGGTTGTACCTATCACAGCGACTATAGAGATGCTCCCCTCCTCAGTGGCATCATCAGAGCCGGCTGCTTTAGTTATACCAGCCCAGCCTATAGCAGCACCAGTTCCTGATCCGACCTAGACTGCTTCAGCCTCACTTCTAGCTACAGAGGGTTAGACAGCTCAAAGTTTAGGATCAAATGATGATGGCACCTAGTTCCACCTCGCTCCTCGTACCTCAGTGCCCGGCTTGTCCGCTGTAGCCCCACCGACCGACCCTTAGGTTTTGGTGTTTGATGCCAAAGGGGGAGAGGGTTCGAGTATGTTAGCCTTAGGGGGAGCGACATATCTTGGGGGAGCTTAGTTATTATATTAGCTTATCTATTACATTTGGAGTTTTTATGTGTGTGATACATTATGCATTCATGTTTACTACTATATTTATGTGATAGTGATATCTACGTGATCGTGATATATGACATGTGTGCTCTCTACTGTGAATTATTTATATGTCATATCACTTGTGCTATGCTCATTTGCCTTTGCTTCTACATTTTACTCTGATGCAAATGAGCTTTATTACTTGTACTTATGTTTATTTCATATCCTATAAGTACATCATGTTGGCTTGGGTCATATAAGCTTGCCTATCACTTTTGTTCTTATTGCTAAAAGCTTATATGAACCAAGCATGTTAAAAACATCATCTCTTTCACATACTCGAGGTAGTATTGTCATCAATCACCAAAAAGGGGGAGATTAAAAGCATCTAGGCCCCTAGTTGGGTTTCGGTGATTAATGACAATATGTGTTTACTGTGACTAATGTGTGTTTTGCATAAACAATTAAGTTAGGTCATGGAAATGGAGATTGATTGGGCAATCAAGGTGGTCATGCCCCTACGATAGAAACCGTTTCGGTTTTCAAAGGATGGACGACAAGGTTAAGGATGGACTAGTTCTAAGTGTCGATTGGAGTTGGAGAGACACTTAGAGTAGTTTAGGACTTTGTTTTTCCTTTGGCCGTACTATTAAGGGGGTTATGAATGGGTAGCTTGACCTAGGTGAGTCTAGTGAGTTAGGTGTGGTGCACACTTGTTAAAACTAGCACTAGGTAGCTCCAAAACAGCCCTTTGATCCAATGGAGCAAACTTCATTCATATATGATCAAGAGTTGGAAGTGAATGAAGGGTCAAATACTGACCGAACGCTAGCTCCGGTGTGACTGAACGCTAGCTCAGGGTCCGGTCAGTTCATTTGACCAAGGTGAAAGCATCTGGAAGTGACCGGGCGCTAAGAGGTCAAGTGACCGGATGCTGAGGGCCAGCATCCGGTCGACTCCAGTAAGGTCCTAGAGAGGGAGAATCCTGATCAGATGGGTCCGATCAATGCTGACCGGACGCTGATCAGGTTCCGGCTACTGACCGGACACTGCTCAGCAAGTGACTGGATGTTGGGGGTCCAGCGTCCGGTCGACATCAATAAAGTTCCAGCGAAGGGAAAACGTGACCGGACGCATCCGGTCAGTGCTGACCGGATGCTGGCCAGCGTCCAGTCAACACTTAACCACTGGAGTTCGGGGTGTACTGACTAGAGCGTTTGGTCAACATGACCAAAGCGCCCGGTCACCCCGTAGAGGCACATAACGGTTTGTTTTTTAGCCGATCTTATAAATACAACCTCCACTCGTGTGTGGGGGTACTTTTGCTCATTCCAACAGCTGAGAAACACCTTAGAGAGTGCCAAGAAGAGCAAGGTCCTAGTGTGGTGATTGAGATTTAAGAATCCAAAGAGAGTCCTCATTAGTGAAGATCAAGAGTAGCAAAGTGTGCATCCACCATTCTCATTAGGCTTGTCGTGGTCAAGTGAGAGTTCATACTTGTTACTCTTGGTGATCGTCATGACCTAGATGGCTTGGTGGTGATTGGGAGCTTGGTGATCATCCGGAGAGCTTGTGGATGACCCAACTCAAGTTGTGAGCAGTTGTGGGTGATTCACCACGATGGAGTGTCGAAGAATCAACCCGTAGAGAGCACTTGATCCTTGCGTGGATCAAGGGGGACCTACACCCTTGCGCGGGTGCTCCAACGAGGACTAGTGGGGAGTGGCGACTCTCCGATACCTCGGCAAAACATCTCCGCGTTCCTCCTTCTCTATTTACTTTGAGCAATTCAATTCTTATCTTTACATTCATAGAATTGCCATGCTAGAGTAGGATTGGAACTTAGGTTGCAAGTCTTTTGTGTGGTAGAACAATTAGAAACACTTTCTAGGCACAAGGGGTTAATTGGGCTAACCATAGGATCTAATTATTGAAAGAAATTTAGAATTATCCTAATTCACCCCCCCCCCTCTTGGGCATCTTGATCCTTTTAGTGAACATACGAGGATCACCAGTCATATGTTGTGTGCAACCACTATCAATAACCCAATGACTTCCACTGGTCTTGTAGTTCACCTACACACAAGAGATCAAGCTTTAGGAACCCAAACTTGTTGAGGGCCCTTCACCTTCTCAACAAGTGACTTAGCAACCCAAATTTTCTTAGGCCTATTCTTGTTGGGGGTCCTAAGAACATGACTTTCATCTTTCCACTAGAGTCCTTTCTAAGCATGTAGTGAGCATTGAAGGCAAAAGGTCTAGCATGCTTGGGCAAGGGTTGTGGTGGTGGAGTTTGGCACTCATGAGAAAAGTGGCCTTCTTTTCCACACTCAAAACACTTCTTTGGCTTTGGCTTTTGTTGTTGTTGAGCTTGAGCCTTCTTCTCTTTGTTTGCCATGTACCCAATGCCACTTCTATCTATCTTTATGATGGTGTTCATTAGTAGCTCACTTTGAAGATACTTGCCTCTAGTGAACTTGCTCAATCCAATCTTGAGATGCTTTTTCTCCAACTTGAGCTTCTTGTTTTCTTCCTTAAGAGCATCATTGTTTTTCTCTTCCTTGAGCTTCTTGTTTTCTTCTTTGAGCTAGTCATTCTCAAGTATCAACCCATCATCATGATCAAGAGTTTCTAGCACAATGGACTTGGTGGTTTTGAGTTCTTCAAGATCTTTCTTGAGCTTTTCATTGTCATTCTTGAGCTTGACAAACTCATCATAATCATCGGCCTCAACCACTTGCTTGCCCTTGCTACTAGAACTTTGCTCAATGCTCTCAATGATCAAATCATCGCATGATGTAGCTATATCAATCTTAACAACTTTGTTAGTAGCATCATGTGGCTCATTGAATAAATATTCTTGAGCAATGACTAGATTATCATGATTAATCTTGAGAGTAGTATATTCATCTTTTAGCATATTATGGCTAGTGATGAGCTCTTTATGCATCCTCTCAAGTTTATCATGTTTATCTTTAAGCTCTTTCTTAGAAGATTTGAGCACTTTGAGTTTGGATGACATAGCTTCATTTGCTTCTCTAAGCTCAACACTAGCCTTTTCGGCTATATCACATTTTGCTAAAAGTGCATCATTTTTAGCCTCTAGCTTTTCATTCTTAGCTCTAGTTTTTATAATGATCTTAGTGTATTGTTTTAGCAATCTAGCAAGATCATCATAGGAAGGTGATTCATATTCATCATCATCACTATCTCTATCATCATTACTAGCATGTTCATCACCACTACTCTCATCATCATTTGATACCTTGCGTTCACCCTTGGCCATAAGGCATAGGTGTGTAGAGGATGATGGTGATGGTGGTGGTGAAGATGATGAAGAGTTAATAACAATGGCGGCCACCTTCTCGTTGTCACTATCATCATCGGATGAGCCACTAGATGAATCAATGTCCATGAGCCAATCACCGATGATGTATGCCTTTCCACTCTTCTTCTTCTTGTGGAAGTCCTTCTTGTTATCTCTCTTCTTGTATGGCTTATCTTTCTTCTTCTTATCTTCATCACTTGAGTCATCTTTCTTGCCCTTGTTCTTGTTCTTGAACTTGTCTTTCTTGGGCTTTGTGCATTGGTGAGCTAGATGATCAAGTTCTACAAAATTGTAGCAATCCATCTCAGAGATTGGCTTCCTTCTAGAGCTTGTGAAGAACTTCTTCTTCTTGCCATCAAACTTGATGCCACTCTTGTTGAGCTTCTTTAGCATCTTGGCAGTTTTCTTCACCATGAGAGCAAGACTTGCATCATCAAATTCATCATCACTTGAGCTCTCATACTCAAGTCTTGCTTTACCCTTCTCTTGGATAGCTTTGAATGCTAAGTCCTTATCTTTCTTCTTGGTAGAGGATGAGCCATCTTGTGGCGTGATGTGCATATACATCTCATGAGCATTGATCTTTCCCAAGATTTGTGTCGGTGTAGCGGTGGAAAGATCACCTTGATGGAGCACGGTCACAATATATCCATATTTGTCAATGGGGAGGACACTCAATATCTTTCTTACAACATCGGATGGTTGCATTTGAGTAAGTCCAAGCCCATTTACTTCCTCTACAAGAACATTCAAACATGAATACATTTCATTAGCACATTCTTTAGGAAGCATTTCAAAAGAGTTGAGCTTTTTCATGACAAGATGATAGTATTCCTCATGCTCACTCTTTGTTCTCTCATGGAGCGCACAAACGTCCGACCATAGTGCATGGGCATCTTTGTGGTTCCTCACCCGATTGAACACATCTTTACAAAGGCCTCTAAATATGGTGTTTCTAGCCTTTGCATTCCATTTTTCATAATTCAACTCATTGCCTTGTAGGTTAGTAGCATCCCGAGGTCTTAGGAAGCCTTGTGAGGTGGCTCTAAGTATTCCAACATCTAGAGCTTCGAAGCACGCCTCCATGTGAATTTTCTAATATGGAAAATCATCCCCCTCAAAGATTGGAGGAGGTCCATCCCTGTGAGACATCTTTCTCTAGGCGGTTGTAACAAAACTGCCCAATTTATACTAGATCAAGTATGGTTGTCCCCGCTAACACGTTGACACGCGCATACTTTCACTTATATAAACCCAGTAGTCCACCGAGTGTCCCAAAAGACCTTGGTAAATCAACATCACAACCAAGATCACGTGATTAAGCAAATACACATCACATACGCAGAGTTACAGCGGAAATAATATTAAAAAAGGATTCACAAATAATAGTAAAAGTTTGGGTTTCAAAACCGATTATTGAAAACAACATAGCTTTCAAATGATTACATTAATATAAGTTCTAAATACATTGCTAGCATAAGTGACATCATCAGACAAAAGCATATAGATGAGAAGTAACTATAGAATCACTGCGCCCACCGGCGGTTAGCCACCATCTTCAGCAGGCCGAGAACTTCACCTGCAACATGGTGGGATAAACCCTGAGTACTCGAATGTACTCAGCTAGACTTACTCGTCATAAACCAGAAATAAAGTGACACCAAGGATTATGCAAGGCTTTAACATTGGATCTAGTTGGACAACCTTTTTGCATAAACGCTTGAGTAACCATTAGCATTATTCACCTGTACTAGCAGTGACTTTTAGCCATTATCTACCATCTATATTAGCACCTATACTAATCAATCACTTAATTAAGTTGCAAACAATAATAACCATATTAGGTATTTCATGGCTCATTATCATTATCATCATCATCATAATCCTTTAACCATATCTTTAAATTTAGTGAATCTATGTTGCCGCTGCTCAGTCAAGTTCTCACTATCCGGGAGAGACAGCGATTTGAATTGATTCCTATCTAGCTGGAGGGGTATTCCTAACACAAACCCTGCTTCCCCCGTCAGGGTCACAAATAAGTCACCTTTGGCACAACTCTGGAGTCACGAGTCTGAAAAGATCGGCATTCTTAGAGAACCACTCTGTCAAGGTTGATCGGGACTCTAACCTGCCTTGGGCTTATGCCAATGGCTCTCCGCACATCCTTACTACCTCCAGAATGCGCGTCACTGCTCGCATTCCTGGCCTGAGTCGAGCTACTAGGCTTCGCGGTCAAAACAAGTTATTCGGCCAGCTAAGTGTTAGGTTGCGTTCAACATGACATGAGGACGTACCGTGTATCGGTCCTTAAACGACATAGACGGGGATAGATAGACGGGGATAGATTCACACCCAAGACCTCCATGCCTTGTTGCTGCACTAACGTCATCTCGTCCGGTCTCTTTTCATTATTAACACATGGTTCTTTTCCATGATAGCAAATATAGCCAACCGTGATCCACCTCAGGTGATAGGAAATCACTCGACTTCTACCGCACTAAGCATGGCTAAGCATTTAACCCGTTCCTGAACTTAAATAGGATTCAAGTGCGATATCTGGACAAGGATAGATATATAATGCAACAATTGGTTCCAACCAATTCCTATACTTAATGCATCATCAACAATAAAAGATACTCAAGATATTTATAAAAACATGGGAGACTTAGAATGCTCCGGGGCTTGCCTGGGATCCGACACAAGTCAGTTCAGTTAGCTTGCACCGTCTTGGTGACATCTCTGGTCCTAGCACTTGCTTAGTCCTTCCATCTTCGGGATAGATCCACCAAACCAAATCTTTGAGTTCGGCTCCACATCACATCCTTCACGGGGTTCATCTAGCGTACCTAAATGAGATGCAAGATGCATGTGTATGAATGTGATGAATGGTAACACAAGATGCATCACCTAAGCATTCAAGACAAACACAAGATTATGCAAGACATAGACACCAATAGCTATTTAACTAACATCACACAACTAACTATAGAGAGCAAGCACATCAAGCATGACACAAGTTTAACAAGGTCACAAGTATCATAACTTGACTATCAACAAGGGCATAAGCCACACTTAGCAACACATGGAGTAAACAACCACAACTAGTATATGTCTATTTCTGGACTGGAAACAACAGCTTCATGTTTAGATCATAACTAGAGTTATACAAATCCAATAGCCATGCAACAAGACATTATGGAAAGCTTATGAAATTTTATACAATTAATCTTCAATCATATTAGCATTATTCTCCAGTTAACTAAGTCAAAAAAACCCATTTACAGAAACTGTTCTAAACAAGACAGAGAGCAATCAATTCTGTAACCCAACTTTAAACAGGCATAACTCACCAAATATTTGGCCAAATGCCCTAAAAATTTAACACAAGATGTTTAAGTGAGTTATCTACAATTTTCTTATTATCATCATAAGATGATTCCACAGATAACAAGGCCAATTAATCCAATGAATGAATCTCTGTCTAAAACATGGACAGAAACTGATATGCCACTTCAAACAGCTACAAATGGAGTTATACATGTCCAATAAATGTGGTTCTAGACTTTTTAGAAAGCTTAGCAAATTCTAAATAACTTTGTTGTAAACACCTAAAGCTAATTCTACTAAGTAAGATGGCCCCACTAGTAAGAACAAGGAAACCCTAGTCTGGGTTTGGGCAGAAACAGCCATAGAGATTTAAGCAAGTATAACTCAAGATCTACTTAACCAAAAATCATGATATTTAACTTTTTGAAAAGCTTATGAAAAGTACTACAACTCATGTATTATCACCATGACATGATTCACAACTTAACTGGGCCAATTAATTCAAACATGCAGACCTATTCAGGATAGGAGCAAAGCAACACAGGGAATTTGTTATTTTTTTAACTCTTAAACCATCAAGCCTAAACTCCTGAAATTTTTACCAGACATCAAACATCACCAGAGTAACACTCCATAAAACTTTCACATTTATTTGAGCACCACAACTGCAGTTATGAAAAAGACAAGACATGACAAGTATTAAGAACCTAACTGCATAAATCTATTTTTACAGCAACATATTTAAACCAAAACATGTCATATTATAGATCTAATACATAGACAATTTCACAAGGATTCCAAAGAGTACTCATTTACTATTTTATGATATTTCTACTAAATACTATGAATTTTCAAACTTGATCATCCAAATCTGCCAGAATTAAAAGAAAAGGAATATGAATCTTGCATCGGGGACCCTGCAGAAAACATTAATTAAACTGCAGCAAAGAGGTCCTCGGGAGCACTATTCAAATGAGTCATGGCTTCACAAAATGGCCCTTCCCATTTATTGAATTCTTGGGCACAGTCCTTGGTGGGATTTTGGAGCATAGGAAGCTTGGGGGCCGGCCGGGCAGGGCTCGCCGGCGGCGATGGTGTGGTGGCGGAGCACCAAGGGGCCCGCACGCTCTCGTGGGTAGCCTCGGCTCAGCCCGAGGTGGCCTAGCCACATGAGCACGACGGGTCGGGGCTACGGCCATGACGACAACTGTGGACGACGGCGCCGGAGCTCAGAGAAGTGACAAGCTGGGCGAAGGACAGGGTGTCGACGCTGATAGTGGTGATGACTGGGTCAGAGGAGCAATGGATGGTAGCAACAGCGGTGAGGCCGGAGCTCGGCTGGCCGGCAAAGGCGGTGGCAGCGCTTCGGGGGTTCGCCGCGCACGTGGGTGAGAACGGCGGTGGCGTGAGGCAGCTACGAGGCCAGGGAGGCTAAGCTAGTGGCGGCTCCTGGCTTGAGGCGTGCAGCACAGCAGTGGCAGTGAGCTCTGCCCGCAGTCCATGGTGGACGTGCGCCCCGGCGAGGAGTGAAGCGAGGCGAGGGAGAGCGAGGAAGAGCGAGTGAGGGAGAGCGCTAGGGAGTGGGGAGCTTGGCGTCCACCTCTGTACTGCACAGGGGAGGCAGGGCGCGTGGCAGAGGAGGCAGGAATGTAGCAGGAAAGCTCGGCAATGGTGGCCACAGTCCACAGACACGCGGCGTCCTTTGAGGCCTTTTACCGAGCACGTGGCGGGCGACGGTATGGCCGACGTGGGGAGCCGATTTGGGCTACTTCCAGGCTGAATTTAGCAATGGGCCCAAAATAAAGTTTGCTCACCTCGGTCTTCTCTACATTTCTTATTAAGGGTGCCAAGTCATTTGAGCAACAGATCAGCGGTTAATTATCTTCCCAGATGATACTATCAACACATTGATAACGGTCACGGAAATTCGCTTTCGGAGGTCAAAACTCGGTCAAACTCAGTGCAAATTTTTGCATGCTCTTCTCCATAATATAACCTTCAACTTTTATTTTTGGACCAACTCAAGTTGCTTAACGAATTTCGGAGAACGCGAGACGCCAATGCTGATGTCAATGAAATTCTAGACTTAGAATATTTCCAAGCGCTGAAAACTACAGTAGATTCAATCTTGTGACCTCTGTTTGACTTATTTCCAAGCTGATCTAGGTCTTAGTGCAAAAACAAAGTTTATTCTACATAATATGAACTACAACTTTTATTTAAGGTCCAATATAAAATCTTGTATAGAACCTATAGTTCTACTTTGACCAAGGTAGGATCACGATAAAGCTTAGATTATCCTTTTTGATCCATTGAAGCATTTTCTTGGCATTTTCCCAACATGAACCTTTCATGACTTTTGTTGTAGAGTTCATCTAGAGTCATTTGGGCAAGGTTGCAAGGTTTGGTTGATGACCTACATTTCCATTCACTTAATAGTGCAATTCAAGCACTTAGTAAAGTCATCCAATAAGGATATAACTTATCATTTCATGTGACTTCTTGATTCCAAGCTTCATGAAACTTTTCCATGGATCAATGTAGATGGATATTGATGTGAGACACATGAAATAAGTATATCCAACATTACTCAAGCATACATTTTGGAAAGGGCAACATGTAAGCAATGGTGCATGGTCCAAGTTTAAATGGTGGCTCATTTTCATATGTTTGACCTAACATCTCCATCACCACTTAACATGCCATGGTTGAGTTTAAACCCATTGCTTAACTAGTGACAAACACCTGGGGTGTTATAGCAGTTAAGCCTAATTACGTGAGCATGAGGCTCTGATACCAATTAAAAGAATCAAGATGCCCAAGAGGGGGGTGAATTGGACTAATTCTAAATTTCTTTGTAATAATTAAACTCTACGGTTAGCCCAATTAACCCCTTGTGCCTAGAAAGTGTTTCTATTGATCTAATGCACAAAAGTTTAGCACCCTAAGTTCCAATCCTCCTCTAGCATGGCAATTCTAGGAATGTAAATGACAAGAATTGAATTACTCAAAGTAAATGCTCTAAGTAAAGAGAGAAGGAGGAACGCGGCGATGTTTTGCCGAGGTATCGGAGAGTCGCCACTCTCCACTAGTCCTCATTGGAGCACCCGCACAAGGATGTAGCTCCCCCTTGATCCGCATAAGAATCAAGTGCTCTCTACGGGTTGATTCTTCGACACTCTGTCACAGTGAATCACCCATAACCGCTCACAACTTGAGTTGGGTCATCCACAATCTCCGCCGGATGATCACCAAGCTCTCCAATCACCACCAAACCATCTAGGTGATGGCAATCACCAAGAGTAACAAGCACGAACTCTCACTTGACCACGACAAGCCGAATGAGAAGGGTGGATGCACACTTTGCTACTCTTGATCTCACTAATGAGGGCTCTCTTTGGGATTCTCAAATCTCAATCACCTCACTAGGACCTTTCTCTTCTTGGCACTCTCAAAGGTGTTTCTCAACTGTTGGAATGAGCAAAACTACCCCCACACACGAATGGAGGAAGTATTTATAACATGGGCTGAAAAATGAATCGTTATATGCCTCTGCGGGGTGACCGGACGCTCCGGTCATGTTGACCTGGACGTGCCGGTCAGTTCACCATGAACTCCAGTGTTTACAGTGTGACCGAACGCTGGCCAGCGTCCGGTTAGCACTGACCGGACGTGTCCGGTCGTGATTTTCCCTCTCTGGAACCTTACTGGAGTCGACTGGACGCTGGCCCTCAGCGTCCGGTCACTTGACCTCTCAGCGTCCGGTCGCACCAGACAAAAATATCTCAGTCAAATGAACTGACCGGGCCCAGAGCCAGCATCCGGTCACACCGGAGCCAGCGTTCGGTCAGTATTTGACCCTCCATTCACTTCCAACTCTTGAACGTATGTGAATGAAGTTTGCTCCATTAGATCTAAGGGCTATTTTGGATCTACCTAGTGCTAGATTTAGCAAGTGTGCACCACACCTAACTCACTAGACTCACCTAGGTCAAGCTACCCGTCCATACCCCCCTTAATAGTATGGCCAAAGGAAAAAAAAGTCCTAAACTACTCTAAGTGTCTCTTCAACTCCAAACGACACTTAGAACTAGTCCATCCTTAACCTTGTCGTCCATCCTTTGAAAACCGAAATGATTTCCATCGTAAGGGCATGACCACCATGATTGCCCAATCGATCTCAATTACCGTGACCTAACTTAATTGCCTCTGCAAAACATACAATAGTCACAGTAATCATGTATTGTCATTAATCACTGAAACCCAATTAGGGGCCTAGATGCTTTTAGCTGGAATATTATGAATGACATAATATCTGCATCTTTCCTTTGGCTAAAGCACATAAACTTTTAAGCATGTGAGAACGAAATGGTAAGCACGAAAGGAAATGAATTACCACCCACTTAGGAGGGAACAACAGATGAATATGTTTAAAGTTCATATGTTTTTTGTATGCTAAGGAGAGTATATTAAGATTTACGATGAACACATGAAAAAAATCTCAGAGTTGAAGAGGTATATGATAAATCTTTTTTTTCTAAAACTCAATCATAGATGAAGGATCAGGAATTTCTGGTATGAAAGAAAGTGATTCAGCGGAGAATACAAAAACTAAATTTGGAAAGAAATGAAATGGAGAAATCTATCATCAGTCACAAAACACAAATGTTTGGGCAATCTAGAAGTATTTATTGCACAGTAACAATGCTAACTTTGAAGTACCTGATGCACTGAACAGACATGGTATTAGCTAAACATTTAAAAATGCTCCCAAGTCCCAAGGTAGCACAAAACTTGGTAGACAACCTGATCAAACAACATAGTGAACAATCCACCTTTTTCACTATGTTGTTTGATCAGGTTGGTCTACCAATAATGATCAAATCCACCTTTTTCACTATGTTGTTTGATCAGGTTGTCTACCAAGTTTTGTGGTACCTTGGGACTTAGGAGCATTTTTTAATGTTTAGCTAATACCATGTACAATTCTAAATTTTATGTTAACTAATTTATAAAAGAAATTGAATATGGTGAAAAAGGTAGAAGAAAAGGAAAAAGTTGAACCACCCATGCAGAGGTCTGCATTTTTGTAAACGATGTGATCATATACTCAAGGTAACAATGAATACCAAAAGAAATTTCCTCAGTTTGAACTCCAAAACAAAGTGCTAGAGCAAAAAAACATATCCGCAATTAACATAAATAAGCCATTAACTAAAAAATGCTCTCTATGGTGCTGACCAATTAGAAAAGGAGGACAATAATGTCCATGGTAGTACTAGCAATCAATACCTAGCAAGCAATTGGTGGACAGTTTCTCATAGAAATGTATACTGTTGTCATCGAGAACTATATCCTAGTAATCTGATTGGTCATGTAATACCAAATTGGCTGAATTTCTTTCACATTAGTAAATTGCAGTAGCTAATCACTGACAAAGAAATGTCATAGTCTCATGGAAAGGAACAATTTGATTAAATGTGTTATATTCAGTTAATTAACCAAATAACTGACTATAAATTTTAAATTGGTCAAGACATTCAATTTTCAAGTCATTAGCCAAGCTCAAGAACAAACAGCAAAGTTGTTGGCAGTCAAAGTTCTGCTGAGGTTTGCAAACTAAGGAAAAGCAAGATTAGCAAATCAATACATGCTGAAGTAATAGTATGCAAATTTACAGCCATTAGTTTTCAATATTGATGCACATATAGTTCAGCTTGCGAATTTGATAACACAAAGCACTACAAAGTTCAAGCCTCTCTTCTTATTTCCACCAATTTTTTGTTTGCACTCTGTAGCCAGCAAAGGACAGATATTGCATACATGCGAATTTGAGGGCATCACTCAGACTTTCTTTAAATGGGCTCTAAGGCCAGTGACACCTTAAATCAAACCATCCTACAAGGAAGAAACACTTCATAAGACACTAAGAACAAAGAGCTTGAAAAAAGTACAAGATTATTTTTCTAGTTGAAAGGTCATGGTACCCTTTAATACCCTCTGAATATAAACTGAAAAACAGAAGTGCAAGTTTTAGACACAAAAATCCCAACCTAGAACTGCTATGAGTGTGCACTATACATGGATGGAAAGCTTGAATGAGTCTCTTCAACCTTGTACGTATCATCAAATTTTTCAGGATACTATTTAATGTCCTCTTAACTAATGTCCTAATAGCACTGCTACAGTTTTAACACATTAACAACAGTAACAATAGTAACGCTTAGATAGGCATAACTCCTGAATTGTTGACTTGCATCGCTCATTCTCCAGAGGATAATCATCTTCCAGTGTTCCCTTGCTCCCTTTACATCTTGAAAGGATCAAGATGCCCAAGAGGGGGGGTGAATTGGGCTAATTCTAAATTTTCTTGCAATAATCAAATCCTACGGATAGCCCAATTAACCCCTTTTGCCTAGAAAAGTGTTTCTATCAAACTAACGCACAACGGACTTGCAACCTATATTTCAAACTTACTCTAGCATAGCAATTCTATGAATGTAAAGACAAGTATTGAATTGCTCAAAGTAAATACTCAAAGTAAATAGAGAGAGAGGAACGCGGTGATGTTTTGCCGAGGTATCGGAGAGTCGCCACTCCCCACTAGTCCTCGTTGGAGCACCCGCGCAAGGGTGTAGCTCCCCCTTGATCCGCGCAAGGATCAAGTGCTCTCTACGGGTTGATTCATCGACACTCCATCACGGCGAATCACCCAAAGCCGCTCACAACTTGAGTTGGGTCACCCACAAGCTCCGTCGGGTGATCACCAAGCTCCCAATCACCACCAAGCCGTCTAGGTGATGGCGATCACCAAGAGTAACAAGCACAAACTCTCACTTGACCACGCGAAGCCTAATGAGAAGATGGATGCACACTTTGCTACTCTTGATTCACTAATGAGGCTACTCTCTTGGATTCTCAAATCTCATTCACCTCACTAGGACCTTGCTCTTCTTGGCACTCACAAACGTGTTTCTCAGCTGTTGGAATGAGCAAAAGTGACTCCACACACAAGTGGAGCTTCTATTTATAAGACAGCCTGAAAAACGAACCGTTATGAGCTTCTGCGGGGTGACCGGACGCTCCGGTCAGTTCAACCCGCGAACTAGTGAAAATGTGTTGACCGGACGCTGGCAGGGTCCGGTCACCACTGACCAGACGTGTCTGGTCGCATTAAACCCTTACTGGAGCCTTACTATACTCGACCGGACGTTGAACCCCTAGGGACCGGTCAGTACTGACCGGACATGTCCGGTCACAGATTCCCTTCTCTGGAACCTTACTGGAGTTGACCGGACGCTGGACTTCAGCGTCCGGTCAGTTGACCTCTCCAGCATTCGGTCACACCAAACATAGTCTCTTGATCAAATGAACTGACTGGACCCTGCGGCCAGCGTCCGGTCACACCGGAGCCAGCGTCCGGTCAGCATTTGACCCTCCATTCACTTCCAACTCTCGATCATATGTGAATGAAGTTTGCTCCAAAGGATCTTAGGCATTCATAGGAGCTACCTAGAGCTAGTTTTAACAAGTGTGCACCACACCTAACTCACTAGACTCAACTAGGTCAAGCTACCCGTCCATACCCCCCTTAATAGTACGGCCAAAGGAAAAACAAAGTCCTAAACTACTCTAAGTGTCACTCCAACTCCAATCGACACTTAGAACTAGTCATCCTTAACCTTGTCATCCGTCCTTTGAAAACCGAAATGATTTCCATCGTAGGGGCATGACCACTTTGATTGCCCAATCGATCTCCATTACCATGACCTAACTTAATTGCATCTGCAAAACACACGTTAGTCATAGTAATCTTGTATTGACATTAATCACTGAAATCCAACTAGGGGCCTAGATGCTTTCAATCTCCCCCTTTTTGGTGATTGATGACAATACCACCTCGATTATGTGAAAGAGTGAGGTTTTTGATGGGCTTGGTTCATATAAGCTTTTGTCAATAAGAACAAAAGAGTTAGGCAAGCTTATATGACCCAAGCCAACACAATGTACTCAAAGGATATGAATTAAGCATGAGTGCAAGTAACAAAGCTCATTTGCATCGAAGTATAAACGCGGAAGCAAGGGCAAATGAGCATAACACAAGTGATATGACATATAAAAAATGTAAAGTAGAGAGCACACATATCATATATCACAATCACGTAGATATCACTATCACATAGATATAATAATATGCATGAAAGTAACACATGAATGCATAAACGTAATAGTGTATAACACAAATAAGACTCCAAATGTATATAGTAGACTAATACTAGATAACTAGCTCCCCCTAAAACTCGCTCCCCTTGAGTCTACATACTCGAACCCTCTCCCCCTTTGGCATCAAACACCAAAACCTAGGGGTCGGTCGGCAGGGCTACAGCGGATGAGTCAGGCGCTGAAGTACGTGGAGCAAGATGAAACTGAGTGCCATCATCATCTAACCCTGAGCTCTATACTGACTGACCCTCTGTAGCAGGAAGTGTCACTAAAGCAGTCTAGGTCTAAGTTGGGGTAGGTGCTGCCTGTGATGCTGCTAGGATGTCTATCGTAGGATCTGACGAGGCGACAGACGAGGGGAGCCTCTGAGTAGTCACTGCGATAGGGGCTACTGTAGAAGTATCGGTAGTATGCATATGAGGCGGTGTAGGCATGTTGGTCAACTCGCTGAAGGATGCTCCAAGACTCCTGGAGACTGACGTGTTAGGCACAAAAGGCGAGGGTGACTGCTCCGGTGAGAAGCCCATGTGATATGGCGTGAACTGTAGGGCAACCACTGGTGAAGATAACCACTAGGACACCTGTACTATGGGTGAAGCAAACGGAGCTAGAGGCTGTCCCTGACTCTGAAGCCCACTGGCTGTACTGCTGGAGTTGTCATAGTGGTGGCAGGCTAAGCAAGCTAGGGCAAAGGCTGTGGCTGTGGGGCCCCAAGTGTTGTAACTACATGCTACATAAATCCCATGAGCTGCTGCTGCATAAGCATCTACTACTGATGAAGGAGCTGCTACTACCTCTGGAACTCATCCTAACGAGCCTGGAACTATGCGAAGTTGGCAGCAGTCTCCAATGCATGTCGTGCCTAATCCTGCTGCATCCATTCAAGAATAGCAATCAAGGCGGGGTCCATCTGCGGTGCAGGTGGAGCTGAGCTAGAACTGCTAGCCTCTGCATCGTGTCTACATGGAGGCATCTAAGGAATTAGCTGATAGTCATCATCCAAACTGTCACTGGACTTGGTCATCTCCTGTTGTGCCTCAAGCTGCTCCTCCTCTATAGCGGCTATGCCTCTAATGATCTCGTCCTACTAAGCTGCTGACTCTGGAATATCTAGACAATGGCTGGGCTGAGCGGGTGCCTGTGGAGTGCTATGCCTGATCCTCTGTGCCAGGTTATATACTGGAAACTCTGTGGTGGCACCTCTGTACTCTGCAACCATCTCAGGGGTCTGAACCTGCACAGACTAGAGCATCAGGAATGTAATCCAATGTGCATATGGAAGCTGTCTACAACTCTTGAAGCCCTCAGCTATAGTATCCTCCATCTCTAATAGAAGGAGGTCCCAAATGTCGAACACGGTCTGCTGCATTAGGGCATTAAGGAGCCAAAGCTGTAAGCGAGTCAGACCCTCTCTGTATCCCAACCTAGGAAGTAGTGTCCTCCTGATAATGGCCTCTAGCACTCGCGCTGTAGGAGTAAGGTCATTGGGGTTCCTACTCGACCCCTCACCAAAGGGCTCCTTGGAGCAATGTCGCACCAGATCTGTAGGGGGTACCAGCCCTCCATGAGGATGCCTAGGAGGCTCCTGCTATCCATAGCATACCTTAGCAATTTGATAGGCTGATCCTATAGCCTCAGTATCTCCCGGGCCCTGAAACTCATCACCCTGTAATCTCTGCCGTTGAATGCAAAGTGAATGAAGTTGTTATGTGGATCAACGTAGAGTGAAGCATAAAACTGCCGAACCCAAGATGGTACATATACTCTTGTCCGGCCAATCAGATCTGCGAGCCCCGGCAAATATGACAAGTAGGGGCGGATGTGCTCTCTGACTGCTGCCACAATAGACTCTATACTGCAGACTCTCTGAGATCTGAATACTTCCCCACTATTGAGATAAGCTTTATAGAAATCCTCCTGGAGCAGCATGTAGAACCCCTCTACTGCTCTCTCATCCCTCCTCGGAGGGAACCATACATCAAACTCCACAAATCTCAGCTGGCGAACCTATCTGGCTGTGGTGGCCCTCAAGTCAAGGTGTACCACTAGAGGCGGACCCTATGGTCTGGGCGGTGGGCATGAACCCCTACGCTGTGTAGCTAGCCTCGCTAGAACTGTAGCACTGGTATGACCAGAGCGGCGTAGCTAGGGTGCCGGCTCGGTCTCCTCGGCCTGCTGACCCTCCTGAGTCTCCTAAGCTGGCTGAGGCTCTGCTAGTGGCGGCTGCTATTGTGGCTCCTGCTGGGACTCCCCCTAACGCTGAGGCTCCTCAATAGCCAGATGATGTCCTGCCATCATGATAGTCCTAGGTGGACTACCATGAAGTCGCTCAATCTCCCTCAGTCTGCCCTGCGCATCTGGTGCCAGATGATCTGCTATGACAACTCCACTATGGGCACCGCCTCTCTTGGCATGCTCTGCGGCCTTAGCGACTACAGCTGCTCTCGCTATCTCTGTGTCGGGGTACTTGCGCTTCTTGGATGTCACCTGCTTCGTTGCCTTGCCTTTCGGTCCTACAGGCTAGCGAGGTGGGGGGCTCTGATCATCATCACCTAGACCACCACCAATGTTTTTGGTGTGAGCCATCTGATCTGACAAGAGGATGAAGTGCCGCTGATGAAGATCAACTATCAAACTAACACTCCCGAGGCCTGGCCTTGATCCTTACTCGTAAGCTTGGCTCCGAGTTGACTACCAACTGCCACAAGAACCTCAACAGCACCGACTCGCTGCACGATAGAATAGATGGATATACGAATAAATACAATATATCTAATAGATGCGAAAGACCTAGGAAGCAAGCAATGTAGGTGCGAAATTGAGACGACGGGCATGCTACCTGACGATCAGCGATCCGGGAAAAGAAAAGACATCATGCGGGGAACCTCAGAACTGGCTAGGGTTAGGGTTCATGAACCACTTCGATGAAACGGCGGCCCTGGATGATTTGAAATCAATGCTTGGAAATTTATCTAGGTCACAAGCAAAGCAATTTGAGAACACGAATTTGGCCTTACCAACGAGGAGGAAGGGCAAGGGCACGGCAGCTGGATGGTGCACGGTGGGGAGCCGATGGCGGCGCGCACGGCATGGCAAGGTGGCGCTGAGTCGTGGGAGGCGTGAGGTGCTCGGCGTGCGGGTTCGGCTACGGCGACGCAGTTGCGGGAGGCCTACGGATGCGGTGGCACGAGGGGCTCGGCACGGGGCTGAGGCGGCACGGCGAGCTATGGCAGTGTCGGCGGTTAGGGCATAGGATATGCTGGTGGTGAAATAGGCCAGCAATGGTACGGTCGATTGATTAAATAGATCCCCCAATGCAACAGATAAGGAAATGGAGAAGAGTCCTCAAGCCATGCGAGATCCACTGACCGGACGCTCCGATGGTAGCAACCGGATGCTACCACCCAGCGTTTGGTCGATTCCAGAGAGGTCCAATTCCTCTGGAATCGAGACCAGATGTGTCCGGTGGTCCATGACCGGACGCAGGCAGGGTCCGGTCAGTACAGCCTGTTTCTTCTTCAAACGACCGGACGCTGGATCCCTTCCTGACCGGACGCACAAACGCAGCGTCTGGTCACTCCTTCAGTAGCAGTTCACCTCCTGTGAACTAACCGGACGCTCGACAGCAGCGTCCGATGCACCTTTTCTAGCAAATCTTCAAAGTTCCTTCGCGCTGCCTGTTCCCAATCAAGTCCCAACTTGAATAAGATCCAAATAAACACCAATTGGGACTGATGTGAGTGACCTCTCTCAAACCCTCATATTTTTCAAGATATTTTGCCTTAGGCTATAGTTCTTTTTAAGAAAATAGGCAATAAGAGGGCAAATGGAACAAACCGACAAAACAACATCCATGCATATGCAATACTTTGTAAGTAAATCTAGTTGCTTGTCAAGTTTGATCCAAGGTTAAGCTTCTTCACACGCTTTTTGGCGGTTATCTTAACCATGTTAGACAAGCCCTACATGCATTGCCAAAAATTAAACATGTTGTATATTACAATGAATGCAAGGGACAACACAAGCTCAATTTTTAGTGAAGTTGCTAAAGTCAAGTACATTGAGCTCATTCCACAATCTACAAAATGTAGCCTTATCTAGCGGTTTAGTGAAGATATCCGCTAATTGATCTTCGGTTCTTACACCTTCTAGTGATATATCATTTTTAGCAACATGATCTCTTAGAAAGTGATGGCGGATATCTATGTGCTTGGTGCGAGAGTGTTGAACCGGATTATTTGCAAGTTTTACCGCACTTTCATTGTCGCACAAAAGAGGTACTTTTTCGAGAACTACACCATAGTCTAGCAAAGTTTGTTTCATGTATAAGATTTGTGCACAACAAGCACCCACGGCAATATATTCCGCTTCGGCGGTGGACAAAGCCGCACTATTTTGTTTCTTGGAGGACCAAGAAACAAGTGATCTACCAAGCAAATGGCACCCTCCGGATGTGCTTTTTCTATCAACTTTGCATCCGGCGTAATCCGAATCAGAATAGCCAATTAATTCAAATATAGCTCCTTTGGGATACCAAAGGCCAATGCTTGGTGTGTGCTTAAAATACCTAAGGATTCTTTTTATGGCAATTAAATGTGTTTCCTTAGGACTAGCTTGAAATCTAGCACACATACACACACTAAACATGATGTCGGGCCTAGATGCAGTCAAATATAACAAACTACCAATCATGGAACGGTAGAGAGTTTGATCAATCGGGTTACCTCCCTCATCTAGGTCGAGATGTCCATTAGTAGGCATTGGTGTCTTGATTGGCTTACATTCATCCATCTTGAATCTCTTGAGAAGATCTTTTGTGTATTTCTCTTGAAAGATGAAGATGCCTTCTTTCATTTGCTTGACTTGAAAACTAAGAAAGAATGTAAGCTCACCAATCATTGACATCTCAAACTCCTTCGACATTAATTCACCAAATTCTTTGCATGAGTCTTCATTTGATGATCCAAAGATAATATCATCAACATATACTTGACAAATGAAGATATGCCCATCAAGCTTCTTGGTGAATAGTGTGGTGTTGATCTTCCCAATGGTGAAGCCCTTCTCAATGAGGAAGTCCTGAAGGCGCTCATACCAAGCTCTTGGGGCTTGCTTAAGCCCATATAGTGCCTTGGACAACCTATAAACATGATTAGGATATCTAGGGTCTTCAAACCTAGGAGGTTGATCAGCATAGACTAGTTCATTAATAAAGCCATTTAAAAATGCACTTTTCACATCCATTTCATGATGTGATGCATATGCAAGAAGGATACGGATGCCTTCTAATCTTGCAACCGGTGCAAAGGTCTCTCCAAAATCCAAACCTTCAACTTGAGAGAACCCCTTTGCAACTAGTCTTGCCTTGTTCCTCACAACAACACCTTGATCATCTTGCTTGTTGTGGAAAACCCACTTTGTTCCAATGACTCTTGCACCTTTTGGTCGCTCTTCAAGAGTCCAAACTTCATTGCGAGTGAAGTTGTTCAACTCTTCATGCATGGCATTGATCCAATCCGGATCTTTTAGAGCTTCTTCTACCTTGGTAGGCTCATAGCAAGAGACAAAAGAGTGATGAGCAATAAATGAAGTAAGATTTTGAGATCGAGTCATTACACCCTTTGATGGACTCTCTATGATAAGATCTTGTGGATGATCTTGTAGGAGAGGTGTATTTCTTCTATTGACCACTTGAGGAGGAAGTTGTGGAGCATCAACATCTTGTGCTTGTACCACCATTTGCTCATGGGAGATATGAGTATCTTCATTTTCTTCTCTCCCATCTTTTTCACCATCTTGTGGCACACTTGATGAAGAAGGTTGGTTAATCACTTGTACATCATCTTCATCATCTTTTGGCTTGATGTCTCCCACCAAAATATTCTTCATAGCCTCCCTCAATGGTTCATCACCTACATCATCAAGATTCTCATGTGCTCCTTGGGAGCCGTTAGATTCATCAAATTCCACATCATATGTTTCTTCAACCAAGCCAATGGCATGATTAAATACTCTATATGCTTTGGACTTCAATGAGTAACCAACAAGAAAACCTATATCACAACATCTTTGGAACTTCCCTAGGTGTTGCCGCTTCTTGTAGATGTAGCATTTGCAACCAAACACCCTAAAGAATGAGACGTCTAGCTTCTTCCCATTGAGCAACTCATAAGGTGTCTTGCTAAGGAACTTTTGAAGGAATAGGCAGTTTAATGCATAGCATGCGGTGTTGATTGCTTCTGCCCATAGAGCTTCGGAGGTGTTGTACTCATCTAGCATTGTCCTTGCAAGAGTGATCAAAGTCCAATTCTTTCTCTCAACTACACCATTTTGTTGAGGAGTATAAGCTGCAGAGACTTCATGCTTGATCCCAACTTCATCACAATTGGCTTCAATGTTTGTGTTGTCAAATTCTTTGCCATTGTCACTTCTAATCTTCTTGAGCATCACTTCAAATTCATTTTGAGCTCTCTTAGCAAATTTCTTGAAGCAAGATGCAACTTCGGATTTGTCATGAAGGAAGAATACCCATGTATACCTTGAATAATCATCCACAATCACAAGACAATAGAGATTCCCTCCCAAACTCTTGTATGTTGTTGGTCCAAATAAATCCATGTGTAGGAGTTCTAGTACTCTTGTGGTTGACATGAAAGCTTTGGTTGGATGAGTATTTGCAACTTGCTTGCCGGCTTGACATGCACTACAAAGCTTGTCCTTCTCAAACTTCACATCCTTCAACCCTCTCACCAAATCATTCTTCATAAGTTTCTTGAGTGAGCTCATCCCAACATGAGCAAGTCTTCTATGCCATAGCCACCCAAGTGTTGTTTTGGTTAATAAAAAAGTCTTCAAATTTGCATCTTCAGAGGTGAAGTCCACTAGATATAAGTTGTTGTATCTAAATCCATTGAATATCACTTGATTGTCATCTACCTTGGATACAACAACCTCCTTCTCGGTGAACAAGCATTGAAAGCCAAGATCACACAATTGTCCAACGGATAGCAAGTTGAAGCTCAATGAAGCAACATAGAGCACATTGGAGATGGAATGATCATTTGATATTGCCACTTTGCCCAATCCTTTAACCTTGCCCTTTGAATTATCTCCAAATGTTATTTTCTCTTGTCCATCTACCTCTTCATCTAGTGAGGTGAACATACGAGGATCACCGGTCATATGTTGAGTGCAACCACTATCAATAACCCAATGACTTCCACCGATCTTGTAGTTCACCTACACACAAGAGATTCAAGCTTTAGGAATCCAAACTTGTTGAGGGCCCTTCACCTTCTCAACAAGTGACTTAGCCACCCAAATCTTCTTAGGCCTACTCTTGTTAGGGGTTCCTAAGAACATGACTTTCATCTTTCCACTAGAATCTTTTCTAAGCATGTAGTGAGCATTGAAGGCAAAGGGTCTAGCATGCTTGGGCAAGGGTTGTGACGGTGGAGTTTGACACTCATGAGCAAAGTGGCCTTCTTGTCCACACTCAAAATATCTCTTGGCTTTGGCTTTGGCTTTGATTGTTGTTGTTGAGCTTGAGCCTTCTTCTCTACACTTGCCACATATCCAATGCCACTTCTATCCATCTTTATGACGGTGTTCATAAGTAGCTCACTTTGGAGGTGCTTGCCTCTAGCAAACTTGCTCAACCCAATCTTGAGATGCTCTTTCTCCAACTTAAGCTTCTTATTTTCTTCCTTTAGAGCATCATCTTTCTTCTCTTCCTTGAGCTTCTAGTTTTCTTCTTTGAGCTTCTCATTCTCAAGAACCAACTCTTTGTCATGATCAAGAGTTTCTAGCACAATGGTGTTGTGGCTTTTCATTTCTTCAAGATCTTTCATAAGCTTTTCATTTGTGTTCTTGAGCTTGACATATTCATCATAGTCATTGCACTCAATCACTTGCTTGCCTTTGCCACTAGATCCTTGCTCAATGCTCTCATCAATCAAATCATCACATGATGTAGCTATATCAATCTTAACAACATGGTTAGTAGCATCATGTGGCTCATTTGGTAAGAATTCTTGAGCAATATCAAGAGTATCATGATTGATCTTAAGAGTTGTATACTCATCTTTTAGCTTGTTGTGACTAGTGATAAGCTCATTATGCACCCACTCAAGTTTATTATGTTTATCCTTAAGCTCTTTCTTAGAAGATTTGAGCTCCTTGAGTTTGGATGATATAGCATCATTAGTTTCTCTAAGCTCATCATTAGCCTTTTCCAATGTATCACACTTAGCTAAGAGTGAATCATTTTTAGCATCAAGCTTTTTATTTGTAGCTCTACTCTTTCTAATGATCTTAGTGTATTTTCTTAGTATTTTGACAAGATCATCATATGTAGGTGAATCATCATCATCGCTATCGCTATCATCATCACTAGCTTGCTCATCATCACTACTATCATCATTCTTAGTTACCTTGCGTTCACCCTTGGCCATAAGACAGGTGTGTAGAGGATGATGTAGATGGTGGTGGTGAAGATACAAGATCAATAGCAATGGCGGCCACCTTCTCATTGTCACTATCATCATCGGATGATTCACTTGATGAATCAATGTCCGTGAGCCAATCACCGACAATGTAGGCCTTTCCACTTTTCTTCTTCTTGTAGAAGTCTCTCTTTTTGCCATCTCTCTTCTTGTATGGCTTGTTCTTTTTCTTCTCATCTTCATCTTCATTGCTTGAGTCATCTTTCTTGCCCTTGTTCTTGTTCTTGAACTTGTCTTTCTTGGGCTTTGTGCATTGATGAGCTAGATGGCCAAGTTTGCCACAATTGTAGCAATCCATCTCGGAGATTGGCTTTCTTCTTGAGCTAGTGAAGAACTTCTTCTTCTTGCCGTCAAACTTGATGCCACTCTTGTTTAGCTTCTTTAGCATCTTGGCGGTCTTCTTCACCATGAGAGCAAGACTTTCTTCATCATCTTCTTCATCACTTGAGCTCTCATACTCAAGTCTTGCTTTGCCCTTATCTTGGCTAGCTTTGAATGATAAGTCCTTCTCTTTCTTCTTTGTAGAGGATGAGCCATCTTGTGGCAGTGATGTGCATGTACATCTCATGAGCATTGATCTTTCCCAAGATTTGTGTCGGTGTAGCGGAGGAAAGATCACCTTGATGTAGCACGATCACTGATGTGCCCATATTTGTCAATGGGGAGGACACTCAAGATCTTTCTCACAACAGTCGGATGGTGATATTTGAGTAAGTCCAATCCCATTGACTTTCCTCTACAAGAACATTTAAACGAGAATACAATCTCATTAGCACTTTCTTTGGGAAGCATCTCAAAAGAATTTAGCTTTTTAATCACAAAATGATAGCGTTCCTCATGCTCACTCTTGGTTCCCTCATGGAGCGCACAAACTGTCTGACCATAGTGCATGGGCGTCTTTATGGTTCCTTACATGGATTAAACACATCTTTGCAAAGGCCTCTAAAGATGGTGTTTCGAGCCTTTGCATTCCATTTTTCATAGTTAACCTCATCGCCTTGTAGGTTAGTAGCATCCCGAGGTTTTAGGGAAGCCTTGAGAGGTGGCTCTAAGAATACCAACGTCTAGAGCTTCTAAGTACGCCTCCATGCGGATTTTCCAATATGGAAAGTCATCTCCCTCAAAGATAGGAGGAGGTCCATCCCCAGTGAGACATCTTGCTCAAAGCGATTAAGCTTAAAAAGTGAGCACGAGGCTCTGATACCAATTGAAAAGATCAAGATGCCGAAGAGGAGGGTGAATTGGGCCAATTCTAAATTTTCTTGCAATAATCAAATCCTATGGATAGCCCAATTAACCCCTTGTGCCTAGAAAAGTGTTTCTATCAAACTAACGCACAACGGACTTGCAACCTATGTTCCAAACTTACTCTAGTATAGCAATTCTATGAATGTAAAGACAAGTATTGAATTGCTCAAAGTAAATACTCAAAGTAAATACTCAAAGTAAATAGAGAGAGAGGAATGCGGCGATGTTTTGCCGAGGTATCGGAGAGTCGCCACTCCCCACTAGTCCTCGTTGGAGCACCCGCGCAAGGGTGTAGCTCCCCCTTGATCCACGCAAGGATCAAGTGCTCTCTACGGGTTAATTCTTCGACACTCTGTCATGGCGAATCACCCAAAGCCACTCACAACTTGAGTTGGGTCACCCACAAGCTTCGTCGGGTGATCACCAAGCTCCCAATCACCACCAAGCCATCTAGGTGATGGCGATCACCAAGAGTAATAAGCACGAACTCTCACTTGACCATGCGAAGCCTAATGAGAAGATGGATGCACACTTTGCTACTCTTGATTCACTAATCAGGCTACTCTCTTGGATTCTCAAATCTCAATCACCTCACTAGGACCTTGCTCTTCTTGGCACTCACAAACATGTTTCTCAGCTGTTGGAATGAGCAAAAGTGACTCCACACATGAGTGGAGCTTCTATTTATAAGACAGCCTGAAAAACGAACCATTATGAGCTTCTGCGAGGTGACCGGATGCTCCGATCGTGTTGACCGGATGCTCTGGTCAGTTCAACCCGCGAACCAGTGAAAATGTGTTGACCAGACACTGGCAGGGTCCGGTCACCACTGACCAGACGCGTCTGGTCGCATTAAACCCTTACTGGAACCTTATTGTACTTGACCGGATGCTGAACCCCCAGGGTCCGGTTAGTACTGACCGGACACGTTCGGTCATAGATTCCCTTCTCTGGAACCTTACTGGAGTCGACCGGACGCTGGACTTCAGCGTCCGGTCAGTTGACCTCTCCAGCGTCCGGTCGCACCAAACATAGTCTCTTGATCAAATGAACTGACCGAACCCTACGGCCAGCGTTTGGTCACACCGGAGCTGGCGTCTGGTCAGCATTTGACCCTCCATTCACTTCCAACTCTCGATCATATGTGAATGAAGTTTGCTCCAAAGGATCTTAGGCATTCATAGGAGCTACCTAGAGCTAGTTTTAACAAGTGTGCACCACACCTAACTCACTAGACTCAACTAGGTCAAGCTACCCATCCATACCCCCCTTAATAGTATGGCCAAAGGAAAAACAAAGTCCTAAACTACTCTAAGTGTCACTCCAACTCCAATCGACACTTAGAACTAGTCATCCTTAACCTTGTCGTCCATCCTTTGAAAACCGAAACGATTTCCATCGTAGGGGAATGACCACTTCGATTGCCCAATCGATCTCCATTACCATGACCTAACTTAATTGCATCTGCAAAACACACGTTAGTCATAGTAATCTTGTATTGACATTAATCACCGAAATCCAACTAGGGGCCTAGATGCTTTCACATCTCACAAAAAAATATCATAACTTGGTATATAAATAAAAACATGATATGAAACATGGATATCTTTCGGGTCTCAGGTCCTATCTTTCTAAAATTCACGCCTAAAAATAGGTATTGGCATGATTGATAAACCTTAACACTGAAAAGTTGCTAGTTCAGAGGACAAAATCCATAAACAGATGGTGTTACCGGGTTAAGATCTGGTTCAGCTAAAAAATTCTCAAGTCACTGTGAAAATGGCATGTCACATATACAATGAAATTCCCAAAGAACTCAAATAATCTGAACCATGTTGTTTAATATTTAACATGGCCCCAAAACATACCAGTCCCATCCAATAATATGTGGTCATGCACGAGATCATGAAAACAGTGGATCGATTTATTTAAGATGTGATCAACATTTTTGCACAGTCATTGTCAGATCTCTAATGATCAAACCAGGATGCAAGATCTAAGGTCTCTACTAAATTATCATGACATACCTAATTTCATAAGCTAGATGCATTGTGCACCAGTCAATGTAGGGGTGCACAGGCCGCATCATTCAAAGTCCTAATGTTCTAGTTTCATAAGCTAGCAGCATACTCCATCTATAATTCTATATTCAAGAGCCTCGTTATTCAAACAAAGAAGAAAATGGCTAAACAACCCATTTAGTGTACTTTCGGCAATACTGTGCCTTCGAAATAATGTGCCCAATAAATCGCATTCATGGCAAAAAAAATTGGCAAAACAAAGCAAAAGCTCAACTGTAGATCTGTATCTCATCTCAAGTTTCCATCATTCAGATTTGTTAATCGTTTGCCTATGATCGGCAATAAAATGTGTATAATTGTATTACTGTTGCTATGAGATAGTGCAGAGTAATTAAATGGCACCATCCCAAAAGAAAACAACCAACAAGAGACATAATCATAGCCATAGTAGATCGCGTGAGAAGGAGAAAATTGCTATTATACGACACGAAACAATGGGCTTCGTTATTATAGGACTTCAATCGTCGACTTCGCTAAAACGACACTTGAAACGTTGGCACTTTGTTTTAGATGACATTTGGTGTATTTCTTGACTTTGGTAATCAAAATACATGTATTTTGCTCCTTAATTGACTCTTTTACCCTTCTGGCCTTACGTATCCTTTTGCAAGAGTCCGACGTTTCGTTTCATCTGACCACCAGTCACCCGCCCAATCCTCCTCGACGTGCCGCCCATGGAGGAGATGAACTCGCCCCCACCGGATCCAGAAGGGCCGCCGGCCGCCTCTGCCCTTACCGCGCTGCCCTCAGGCGTGGCCGCGTTGGCCAGCCCTGTCCTGGCCGCCTGTGCCTCGGTCCGTCCGCCGTTGCGTGCGTTTGCACTTGGCTCCACGATTCAGTCGTTCCCTTCTCTCTTTTCTGTCTCATGTGCAAAGATTCCTTGATTTCATCGCCTAAACATTTTGTTGCAGATACAGATCCGTTAGGACAAGCTACTGGGGATCTGTTGGATTACAGAGTTGAGGTGGATATTCCTAACCACACGTGTACAGGTATGTGTCTTCCGTTATGTTTTTGTTTTCACACTGAGCATTGGTACCCCCAACATCATGTACAAAAGTAAGCATCGGGTAAACAGTTTTGACTTTGATCTGATTGAGCCATGTCTGCAATTGCAACCCTCCATGATTTTGGGAGAACAATTAATTTGTTAATAAATCAGTTACATCTAAATGGCTTCTCATTGTAATACAAGGTAATAGTACTCGTCGCCTTTTGCCAATCAGGTGTTAGAACTTTATTCTTTTAGCAAACATCCTGACTCACAGTGGAGCATTACCAACGGTAATAAATTAGAACTATAAGGGAATGATAAATTCATGTTCTGAAAAGATTCTTGATGACATCATTTTGCGTATTCAGTTGATACACAGGTAGAGATGATGTCTTATGTTGCAAGCTCTCCAAATTAAGTCTGTGATTTTTGCATGCACTGTTTTCTTCATATTTCTATCTGGTGGGTTATATTAATGTTGTTTCAAGTTGGAATAAAAAGTTGTTAGCTATGTGGAGGCATTACTCTAGGATGGTTTGCTACAATTGCTCAAAACACCTGTGTTTGGTGCTTCTGCATTTGCCTCCTGCTAAATAAAAATATGCACGCGCTGCTACTATCTAATTAATTTATGCTTGATTTTTGCAAGTAGAAGGTCCAGCAAAAGGTCTGGACGAGCCGGCAGAAGGCATGTCCACTGCTCTAGCCCTAGCGAGATCACTGCTTCCAACTGCTCCTCTTCTGGCAGTAAAGTGCAACCTTCCTATTCTTGAAGTGCAAAGGTATATATGCTTGTATGCTTTCTGTTTATTTTTTACCATGATAGTAGTACATATTAGTTAAAGTTGATTTCACTTGTTTAGGTCCCAAGTAGATCATGTGGAAAATATGGAAAGAGTTTATTGGGATACGATACAAATAGTGGAGACACATGATGATGAAGGTCGTATTGCACTTATGAGTGAGTCACAGATTTGTGAGCTTTGAGGCTTGACGGAGGAGGGCACAACAAATATACCTGCACAAGGCTTTGATTGCCAAATGGATGAAGAGGGGAATGATAATGAGATTGAGCAAGATACTGATGGTCCTACCATTCCTACTAGTGATGTCGTACCAGGTGAGATGGTCATTTCATATGATAAGAACAACCCATCAATGGAGGTAGGAACACTGTACCCAATAATGGAGGAGTTCAAGCTAGCAGTGCGGCAATTTGCCATCAATAAGGAGTTCGATTTAGGAGTAGATAAGTCATGTAAGATGAGATATAGGGCTTTTTGCAAGTCCGGTGATGAAGATTGCCCTTGACCTTGGAGGATAAATGGCACTAAACAAAAAGGCCAAGCCACTGTGGAGGTGAATAATTTTTTTATTATTTCATTAATTCTACTTGTTATGTAAATTAATATCAATCTCATTGATTTTTTATTTTGCAGGTAACCGTCTTAGTCGATAAGCATGAGTGTGTGTCCAGCATGAGGCAGATAACTACAACTTAAAGTTGCAAGTGGGTAGCTAGCAAGGCTGTGAGTATCCTTAGAGTTGATCCAAATATTGGTGCTAAGGAATTATAAAAGAAGTTGGAGACAGATCACAAGTGTCAAATTGCAAATGACACTGTATGGTGGGGTAAACAAAGAGCTCTTAAAGAGGTTTATGGCAAATGGGAAGAGAGTTTTGAGCTGTTATTTAAGTGGAAGACCGAGGTAATGAAGCGGTGCCCCGGGAGTGTCATTGAGATTGAGGTACTTGAGGTGGATGGTCAAATATATTTCCACCATTTTTTCTGTGCTCTTAAACCATGCATTGATGGTTTTTTAGAAGGTGGTAGGCCTCATTTGAGCATAGATGCTACAACACTTAATGAAAGGTGGAATTGTCACTTGGCCGTAGCTGTAGCAGTTGATAGTCACAATTGGATGTATCCACTCGCTTATGGCTTCATAGCTTCTAAAAACACAGACAACTAGACTTGGTTCATGGAACAATTAAGAAGGCAATAGGTGATCCTCAACTGCTTGTTGTTTGTTCTGATGCTTGCAAGGGCTTGGAGAATGTAGTGAAGAATGTATTCCCAAATGCAGAGCAAAGAGAATGCTTTTATCATCTTGTCAGAAATTTCAAGAAAAGATTTAGAAGGTTTGGCCAGATATATCCTGCGGCAAGGGCTTATAGATAGGACATATTCTATGACAATATAGCAAAAATGGTAAGTGAATCAGCACAAACAGTGAAATGGTTACAGACCAATTATAAGTTATTATGGTATAGGTGTGGTTTCAATCTAGAAATTAAGTGTGACTACATAACTAGTAATATTATTGAGTCATTATTAATTTATTTGATTACTTGTAGGAAGCGTAGGCAATCTAGGAAGAATGTTACAAAAGCTGCACCAGCAGAACCTAGCACCCCACGGAGTCCGACTAGAGAAGAAATCCTACGGGATAGTCCAGAAAGGGTCATAACAAGGTATGGAATATTAACACATTTATCATACACTAATTCTTTCCATACATCTAATTGTGCTATCGTATTTATGTGCAGCAAGCTTGCGATGTTATTAGAAGAGGGCACATCTTCACAAACCGACAACACTTGTCTCGTGAGGATACCTACAGCGGCAGCACCAAAAAAGATGACTCCGAAAAGAAAACTACACATTGGATGAATTATTTTAGCTTTGATGAGACGTAAACTCATGATTTATTTGATATGACTTGAATCTTGATTTGGAACAATATTATGATGTGAGATGAATTCATGTGTACTTAATATTGTGTTATATGCCCAGAATTTTACTCTAATTTTTTTTGAAATTTTTAGTGTATTTTTGTGAATTTTAATAATGTGTGACATACGGCAGCAAGCGTGCCAGCCAGCCTGCCCGGCGGCGGCGGCGACAAGCCTGCCAACCAGCCTGCCTAGGCTAGGCGGCGGCGGTAGCCACCAGGCAGCCCACGCACCGGTCAGACGAAACGTCGGAAAATGAAGATGAAACAAAACATGGTGACGAGCATTGGCTGTGGTGACGAGGATGAGTAAAGGTATTTATGTATTTTTTATTTTATATTTAAGAGGAAAAAATGAAGTATATGACATAGACACGATGTCATGATGTCGTCATCAAGCTAACAGCAGGGCAGGGCACGGAGCACGCGGCGGCTGCGGCTCAGCCACGCTTAGGCTCTCAGCCAGAGCTTGCTGGCGCTGTGCGGCGAGCTGCACCGCCACCTTCTCCTCGTCGGAGTCACCATCGAAAGCATCGTCGTCGGAGTCAAGCGAGACGAGCTTGTGGCCACAGCGAGGAGGAAGAGCGGCAACAAGCGCGTACCGCCGTGGGTGCTCATCGCGCTCTCCGGCATGGCGCGTTCGGCACCACCCCGCTAGCGCGCAGGCTGCCGTGGGTGCTCGTCGCGCTCTCGCGTGCTGGGCAGCAGCCAGGCGGCGGCGGCAGCAGCCAGGCAGCCCACGCACAAGGGCAATACGGTCCTCCCATGGCAAAATACATGTATTTGAAATGAGAAAAGTGATTAAAAGGACCAAATGTCATGTAAAACAAAGTGCCAACATTTCAAATGTCGTTTTAGCGAAGTCGACGATTGGAGTCCTATAATAGCGAAGCCCACTGTTTCGCGTCCTATAATAGCAATTTTCTCCGTGAGAAGAATGTGGGGAAGAGGGGGCAGCATACTGACCAACCTGTCCCTCGTGCGTGGCAAGCACCTTCGGCGTGAGTGCCCTGTGGGGGGCGCTGTTGACATCATGGTTCCACACCTCTGTGCACAGCCCCCAACGCCCTCCTCGCCTTCAACTGCCGCAGCATCCCCTTCATGGCCGACGAGGGTGGCTTTTGGTAGTGGACAGGGGCGATGCTGGGCGGCTTTTGGTAGGGGGCAGGGGCGACGCTGGGCGGGGAATCGCTCTCACAAGACACAGAGTTTGGAGAGACAACCGAATGAGGCGTTGGTCGGGGGAGGCATGGGTCTGCCCCGCCGGTTGGGTGGAGGGGGCGCTCGCCGTGCGCCGCTGCCGTGGCAAGGTGGCCGAGTGCCGCTGACCGGGGAAGGGGCCTGAGGGCCGCCGGTAGAGTAGCCGCGCGTGTCGCACTGCAGGCCTCTGTCGGCCGTCGCACTGCAGGCCGCGAAGGTCCCCTTCGTGCCGCCGCCGTTGCGCAGGTAGGGTTAGTGAAGGTGCGGTGCGAGGGAGATATGAGGAAATTTGGAGGAGAATCCAAGAATGGGGAACGCTAAATCTGAGGGGTGACTATGCACTAGAGTTTGGGCGCATGCGGGTTTTCTGCCCGCAGTGTGGTGCCATGGCGGGAGGCGGGGGCGCGAGCGGGGAGCTAAAAAGTGAAAATGTTTGCCTGAGAGCACCACGGATACAAGGATGAAGAATTGAAGATCGTTCTTATCTTTGTAGAAAATTTCACCAATTTGGTTTAAAATATACTTTACATAAAACGTCTCAGATTTAATGCAATTGTCCTATCAGGATCTTAATAGACAATTAAAAGTTCCAATATATAGTCAAAACATGAGTAGACTGAGTTAGTGACTTAATACCCTTAGCTACTTGCAGCCAAGGTACTAAATAGTATTTGTAGCAGCTGCTATAGGGGCCGCAATAGTGGTAGCGGTCCCTTACCGCTATCGCTACAACATAGCGGTTTTTATATAGCGGATTGGAACTTAGCGCCCGCTATTTGACACAGCAAGCTGCTATAGTGGCCATTATTTAACGTATGGCCAAAGTCTAGAACATAACTAGTTCATTCTTAATTTAAGATATATTTAATCGAGAATCAACTCTTCAAATACTATTAAATATCTACTTACACTATTTAAGTTATATATTTATTAGTCTACTATCATTAAATTGTTTTTTAGTTGATTTATTAATGTGTAAGAATGACATTTTCTAAGATATACATATACTTAAATTATATGAGTTTATTATATAATATTATTGGAACTTAACATCCGCTATAGCGCCCACTATCTGTTACAGACCCGCTATTCGCTATTTGTTACCTTGCTCGTAGCAGCCCTCGGACCTTTGAAAAATATATTGTGAGGATAACACAAGCTTTTGCACCGTGTTAAAAACGATGTAGTCGAATCATGTAGCTAGAAAACCCTAGCCGACGACGTTAGAGCAACCATGACAAGAGATTAGGATTTTGATAAAGCTGACCATAAATTTCATAAGCACAACTCCAAAAGAGTAAAGTGATTGTCGCTCTCTCACAACCTTACTTCTACGACCAACTGATTCTTGCGCTGTACAAGAATCTATCTAATGCAATAGAACTATCTAGCATAATCCTCTAGCTTGAGCACTCCTAATTGCTAATTACAAGCCTCGGATGATATCCTTGTGTTGACTTGGTTGATGCATATGGCATCTACCTTTTGTTTATATAGTCCTCTCTCCAAGGATCCCATACATACAAATTGGAATAGTAGGATTCTACACTCAAATTCTAATTCCACATCTCTATTTAGTCTAGAAATAAAACTTGTAACTAGTCTTTCTCCCTCATGAGAGATCAAAATGAGATGATTATTTTCTCAATGTTTTCTAAAATAATGATCTATCCATTGATGATATTCTTTTGGATATTAAATTTTGTTACTGGTTCTTTTTTATATGGCTTGTTTTCTACCACCCAAGTAGTGGACAAGTTCTTCGCTGTTTTTAGCTAAACATCGTACATGATGTTGGACAAAAACTCAAAAATACATTCTTATATCATCTATAATCAAGCTTGAATTAAAAATCAAATTGGGATAACATTTTGTTTTATTGTTTATTCATTTCATAGCACATGATTATTCATTTTTTTATTGTTTATTTATTTCATAGCACATAATCTCGCTGGTCCATTCCTCACTCCTATCTGAATCTTTCGGTTTGAGCTTTTATATAGCTTATGTGGCGAACTCTCTCTAGCACCGTGTTAATTGTTATGTGCTCCAGGCATGTACAGACTAGTACTAATGCTCTATATCTTCTCTAGAAATCAACTCAGATATGCTCCAGCATGTATGTACTAGTAGTCTAGTACTAGTGCTCCATCCTCCTCTCTATGAATCAATGCGTGCTTTGTTCTTCAGAACTAAATAATGTGTTGCTCTTGTAAAGAACATAGATAGAGATTGGATTGCTTGCTAATGCCAGACTGCTACATGATGCATTTGTTAAATCACTTTATTCATGTTAGGTGTGCGTCTGTGTGTATTATTGTATTAGGCACTTAGGCTGTTAACTCTAGCACTTAGGTTCTTAATTCGGAAAGTCTAAAATATGAATATAGTAAGTACACAGTTATATGCTTCTTAGAATTTGAGAGATTGATGAATAGTAGAAGCATGTGTTCCATCTGCATATTTAATCAGATTCAGATCCGGTAGGACGATGGTTTGTGTTGAAAGCTTTTTTCTTTTTTATTTATTTTGATAATTGTGTTGCAGGTATTGTTTATGGAAGCGGCTCCGACTTCTTGACCCTCTTACTGCCTCCGCCAGGTCTCCAAGAGCATGAGTTCCACCACTAGTGCAACCTTGAGTGGTGAGGACTCGATCTACAATTGCTTCATGCTATTCTTTGGATTTGTTTTTCATCTGTGTTTCTAGGATCAGTCAAAGTGGGCAGTGTCTAGGACACTTCACAGTGGTTCTATTGTGTTGTCGTGTAGCTTCATTGGTAATCTCGATGAGTGCAGTGCACCGCTAATCTGAATCTCTACTCCCACGCACTATGAATATAATTCAGAGGAATCACAAGATCTGCTCTGAAGTAACATTTGGTTGTTAGTTGCCATAGATCACCTCTCAGTTATACTGCCGATCTATGATCCTTGTAAAACCATAGTATCACCTAAAAATGATCCTTTTGATCAAGCAATGTTCCATCTTTGTACTCCTTGTCATGATGCACTTAAAAATTAAAAACCACAGTATCAGTAATTGTATGCTATCAATAGATTTTATAGTCACCTTTTGATATCATTTGGCACATTATGTACATGTTGTGTTATCCATATCTGTAAGTTGAGGTTTACATTTCACAATTTAGTTCAGTACACATGATCTAGTTTTCATTGTGTTACCTTATTTATAGCTTCATTGTTTCTATGACACTAACATATCCTTATGAACATGTGATTTGCAATGTCACTGCACTGGAAAACTGATGCTATGCCAAATGTCAATGTTCTTTCTTTTTCAGGGCGAAAGTGGAGTTTGAGTGGAGCGCACGAGTGATGGGATGGTCCAAATCAAGCCAAGCCAAGCTTCACTAGTGTAGGCATTTTAGATGTTGTTTCAGAACAAATGTGTTGAATATCTTTATTGTGGGATGGTTTGAATATTGTGTGTGTCTAGCCTGAGTTTGATATTGGATCATTTAATTTTAGATGTGAACAAAATAAATCATATTTTGGTTTAATGGCTTTATTCAAATCCTTTGTTGATGTCTATTGAGTTTCTAATTAATTAATGGCATTGCAATATTGTCCGGTGGTACCAAACCAAAAGCGTTGTAAAAGTGATTATTGACAACCATATTTTCTGTGGCAATATATCCTATAGCAACGAACAATCCATGTAGCAATTAAGGCTGCACCTTATAACAACGACACAGTGAAGGTGGCAATTGCACATGTTGCCACCACTTCTAGGTGTTGCGACATAATCCTTGTTGCCACACTCATTATGCGTAGCAATAGCGACTGCACCATATAGCAACCAAATCTTGAATGTGGCAATTGAACATGTTGCCGCCACTTTTTGGTGTTGCGACACAGTCCTTGTTGCCACACTTGTCATGCGTAGCAATAGCGGCTGCACCTTATAGCAACAAAATTTTGGGTGTGGCAATTAAACATGTTGCCACCACTTTTTGGTGTTGCGACATAAGTCTTGTTGCCACACATGATATGCATGGCAATACATTATGTTGCAACACAAGTTCAACGTTGCTAGTGCATCATTTGCTACGACATGGGCAAGTTGCCATTGCAAGGTCCAGCAACGCCTAAGGCGTTGCATTAGTTGTTGTTGCCACACCTACAACCGTAGCAAAAGCTTATGTTGCAACGCCTAGGTGTTGCAAATCCAAAACACATTTTGCAATGCTAAGGAGAAAAGCGTTGTCCAAAGCTTTACCCACGCAAGCGCTTGCAACGCCTCCCAACAAAAAAAGCGTTGCTATTTCTAATATTGCAACACTTTTCGGGCGTTGAAACAGGGTCAAAATTTAGTAGGGGCTCCAAAGGGGTAACGGCTCTATTTGCTTGTGGGCTTATAAATAGATCTAGTGGCCGGCCTTGGCCACTCTCATGGCACTTCTAACCGTTGTATACACCCTTTGAGAGCTGAGCACACCACTCCACTCACTTGCACAGTTGATTTCATCATCTTGAGTGAGATTGGAGAGCCTTTAGTGTATTGCTTAGTGTTCTAGCATCTTATGGCACTAGTTGGGCGATTTGGGTTGGTGGAGATCTTGTTACTCTTGATGTTTGTCGACACCTAGACGGGCCAGGTGATTGGTGGATCGTTGAGCAGAGGAAGGTGATTATCTCTAGCTCCGATCATTGTGATTGTGAGGGGTTCTTGTGCCTTCTCCGGCGGAGCGCCAAAGGCAACTCTAGTGGATTGCACGTGGCTTGTGTGATCCTCATCTTGTGTTGGTTGTGTGGCACCTAGTTGCGGGTTTGACGTGTGATGCCAATTAGCTGCGTGAACCTCCAAGTGAGTGAATCGCAACAACGAGGACTAGCTTGCCGGTAAGCAAGTGAACCTTGGTAAAACATCTTGTGTTATCTTGTCTGAGGATTTCATTGGTTATCTTGTGATTGATTGGCTTCATCTTGTGATTGGCTCAATTTCTCGACACGGCGATATAATCATCACAGCCTCTCTCTTGTATTTACATTTCTAGTGTTGTTACGCTCTTTAGTGTAATTAGTTTTGAGAGCTAGCTTATGTGGGAGTCTAGTGGTTAGTGAGGCTCTTTAGTTAGCATTTGAGAGCTCACTAACTTAGTGTAGTGACATAGCCTCTGTGTGGATAGAGACTATAGATACTAGAATTGTGGTAGGTGGCTTGTATTTTTAGTAGGCTAGCGTAACTCTTGCTTCACCATTTAATTGTCTAACCTCTTTTTTTCAATAGGCTATTCACCCCCTCTAGCCATTAGGACCTTTCAATTATCCATCACTAAAATTATAAAATATAATACAAAGTAACCCCTTTAGTTACATCTAAATTGCCATTATCAAACATTAAATAAAATATCCCTCGAATTTAGGTCCAATATATAACCTGCTATGGAAAAAATTAAATTGCCACATTCATTTACGATAATTTTATATACTAATTTACGATAATGTCAATACATATTTATGATAGTTGGGTTACTATAACACATGAGGATATTTACCATAACGTTATAGTAAATCACTTAGTAAGAAGTTACTATAACCTCGTAAATTAACATAGTAATTATCGTAATTTAAAGTGGCTACAGAATAAGTTATTTTATAGCCAGCTACAGGGTAGTAGTTATATATATATATATATATATATATATATATATATATATATATATATATATATATATATATGTGTGTGTGTGTGTGTGTCTAAACTACCTCGTTCTGTCACTGTTAAATTCAAAGTAAACATAAATTATATGTGTCCACATCTATAGTAAATATACTTATAGTGGGAATTCATGTTAAATTACATTCAAATTCTACTACATTGAATTTTGCAAGTTGTTACTTTGGGCA
Organism: Miscanthus floridulus; assembly: GCF_019320115.1. Classification (NCBI taxonomy): domain Eukaryota; kingdom Viridiplantae; phylum Streptophyta; class Magnoliopsida; order Poales; family Poaceae; genus Miscanthus; species Miscanthus floridulus. The sequence continues at coordinate 126,756,803 of NC_089587.1, forward strand.
AGTTTATATATTTTTACTAAAAAATATGACATAACAATACATGTAGTCTAATTGTAGGACCTCTATTGTTTTCATAAGCCAATACTACTACACTTATAATTATAATTCTCTGATAGGTTAAACCATATCTTGAGTACCTTAGTTCTAGCTAAAATGATTATTTTTTCACAAAAGGATGCAACAAGATCCAATATAATTTATATTAATGTTATGACAACTTAATATAATTTATATTAATGTTATGACAACTGGAGAGAGACTAAGAGATATAGAGATAGTATGAAGATAATCAATTTTGATCGGTTATATGAGATATAATATCCATAACTTTTATGTTGTACGAATATTAAAACTGGAGCACCTGATGGACTAGTTTTTTAAACATGAATGATATAAGGTAGGATTTATTATCAAAATCTTTTTAATATCATGATACCTTTTTTATAAATTGTAATAGTGCATTATTAGGCTCTCTAAATTTGGCGGGGCTTCTTAATAATGGGTTTTAGCTCTATCTTTACTAAACATTAGCTCATAA